>NW_026511871.1:3568379-3698379 GCF_027579735.1 Bombina bombina | reverse complement strand
CGGATCAAAATCCTTTTCTTGTATCTATTACCAGCTATAAGCGGTATATAGATGACCTTTTGGTTGTGTGGTCTGGTACACAGGATGATAGTGAATTTTTTGTTAACTATCTTAATGATAATGATGTTGGATTGAGGTTTACATTTTTTCCTTTGAGAAAAACAAGATTCCTTAACTAGATGTAACTTTTACAGGACTTCCAGATGAGAATAGGGTTAGTACATCATATGTTAAACCTATATCATCAAATACTTTCCTACATGCGAGAAGCTGTCATCCTCCGCATACCAGCTACGGGATAGCAAAAGGCCAGTTCTTAAGATTACGAAGGAACTGTTCCGAGGATGATAGCTTCACACGTGAATGTAAAAAAATGACCAACAAATTATTAGAACGAGGATACAACAGAGGTGTTGTACATAAAGCACTAAATGATGTCAACCAGAAAGAAAGAGTGTCTTTGCTTGAGGATGGGAGCAGTTCAAAGAAGGCGAGACAAAAACCTACTTTTGTGACTACCTACAGCTCCCAATACTACTCAATATGTAAAATCCTATGCAAAATTCTGCTAATACTTTTGGCTGATGATAACCTGAAGGATGAGATAAAGGATGGCGGTTTTTGCGTCGCAAGATGCAATATAACAATTGGGAATCAAGTGTCTCCCTCTATGCTCAAAAAGCCTAAACCACAGAGCAGTTGTCACAAAAAGGACATTACAAGTATGGTAACAGCACTTGCAAAGCCTGTGGTTATGTCACTGTAGGTAAGGTTTTCCAATCACTGACAACACAGAGAGTATACTCGCACCTTCAATGTACCAACTGTAGGTCCATTTTTGTCATCTACATGATTACAAGTTCTAAACGTGACAAACAGTATGTGGGGTGTACCTCTCGTGAGGTCAGAGAGAGGATACAAGCCCATCTCAATGACATTGAGCGTGGCAACATAACTACAGGTGCCTCTAAACATTTTGTTGAGGAGCACTGTAGGGACGTGAGTGACTTCTGGATGGTCAAAGACCAAATCCATAAAAAAACAAGAGGAGGTGATAGATCTAAGGACCTCTTTAAAAAGGAGGTCTTCTGGATCTTCACTCTAGGGACTCAACAACCTATCGGTCTCAATATTGAAACAGACCTGATCAATCATTGGTAAAATACAGATAATGTGTAGTCACTAATTGAATATGGAATATACTTTATTGGAAAGTTAAGAAGTTCACTTTACTTTATCTTATTTAATTTAATTAAATGTAACTTTAGTTCATTTAACTAATTTACTTATTTATTAGTGGCAGACTATATACATTCTCTCTCATACTCTGAGAAAATACTTATTTTACCCTCTTACTTGAAACATATATTCATTTATTTATTTATTCACTTCTATACTTGTCTTCCAACACCATATATATATATATATATACAATAGTACATTATAGGCTAAAAACAGATAACAGTCCAACAAAGTTATAATCAAATCAGTATATATCTTCTATTTTTCTTTAACACAGTGGCCCTTGATACATAGCTAACCTGCAGTTAAGGTTGTAATAGCTTAATAATTTAGGTCCTCAGTTATCTGTGTTACATTAATAAGTACTTGATATTGACAAATTTATTCAATTTATCTATTCTCAATCTCTAAAAATGTTTCTAAAAATGTGTTATGGTATAAGCCGGATTCAAGGGTTAATACCTGATGAAAGATGACCTGAATACGGGATCAGCAACACACGAACCCAGTTAATTCCCCCCAAACACGAGACCAAGCTCCATCTTGAGGGTAAAACAGAATGTGTTTTATTGAGGGCTATATGCCCAGTATTTATGCAGAACTCCCCTAGGAGACCAGATGGGGGGTTGGAAGAAGATAGTACATTAGATAGAGGGAAGACGCCCTTTAACAGGATACAATAGAATTGCATTACTTAACCAAATAAACAATTAAACACAAGAAAACAAGGGAGTCCTTCTTGACACCTGGCAGTCTGATTAAACAATGTGAACGCTTATCACTTAAACTTAATTACAGTAAAGAATAGCTGATGTCAGGAAACCTGTTTTCAGAAAGTAGTTTCTCAAAACTGAACAAAGTTAACCCTTCCAGTACTGACAGAGGGGTCTGTCACACGGCTCCCTCCTGGTGGGACACTCCGGCAGACCCGACTTGACCCTTTGGCGGGTCAACTTGGGGATGACCGGACTAGGAAGTGGTAGGAATGTCAGTTTGCCGGGACAATCCATCTGCATTCCTGTTATAAGAGAGAATTCCTGTCCGTATAAATAAGGGTTCAACTTCTTCAGTGCCCAGACCAGTGCTAAACAGTCCAAGTTTTTGTTTTCAGAGACGCTTCTTTCCAGTTGGAGACAAATCTCATCGGCTTCTTTACGAGTTTTTTGTACCTGCTCTTTATAGGTATCCACAAGCCCTTCATACTGACGTAAGTTGCCCTTGAGTTGCTTCACCTCACTATGAGCCAGTGTAGGCTTTTTCTCCAGTGTCGCTAAATTTGTCTTTACTGTTACATGTTCCACTCTGAAGCTGGTGTTTTCTGCAGTCTGTCGGTGCAGCTTGTCTAGCAGAGATTCCTGTTCTAAACGCGCTTTTTCCTCTGCGCTCCTCTTCTCTCGCACTAGCACTGTTACGTGATTGTTTAACGTGACCATTTCATCCTCTACTTGACTCTTCTCCTTCATCACCGCGTTGTAACGGGACTTCCACGTATCAATAGCGGATAGAGATTTACTGAGCTCAGCGTCCTGGGGCTTAGCAGCAGGTGGGTCAGTCTTGGTGGCACGGATTTGGGCATGGGTAGTCACAGGGTTAACATCGGCGGAACCCATGGGAGCATAGGCAGAAACAAGGGGGGCCAAGTCATTTCCAAGGAGAACATCAGCTGGTAAGTCCTTCATGACCCCCACATTCACATGTCTAGAGCCCACTCCCCAATCCAAATGTACCCGGGCAACAGGTAGGCGGAACACAGCGCCCCCTGCTACCCTCACAGCCACAGTGTCTCTGGTGTGCTGGTTTTCAGACACCAAGTTCTTTTGGAGCAAGGTCATGGTAGCACCAGTATCCCGTAGACCACTGACCTCCTTCCCATTCACTTTAACCAGTTGCCGGTTATCCCGGTGGGCAGCTTGCATGGGGTCTGCTTCATGTAGGATGCCCCAGCATTCTTCCTCCTCTACGCAGTGGGCAGCAGGCTGAGTGTTACATGGGTTTCCTCCGGCGGGTCTCCTCCAGGACTGTGCTTGGTTCGCTGGGATTAGTGGACACTCTGGTCTTTTGTGCCCTAGTTGCTTACATCCGAATCACCGAATGGGCTGTGAGTAGTCCCGTGAGTTGAACCGGGCTGTCTGAGGATAGTTTGTGGCTGAAGGCGGTGTGGTAGAGCGGTGCGCTGGGGGTTGGTAACTGGTAGCTGCTGGGGTGACTGTGGGTCGGTACTCCACTCTGGCAGGGATCTTAGTGGTAGCAGTGTCCAGTTTGCGGGCATCCGTATACTCATCTGCCAGGTGAGCAGCTTCATGCAGGGTGGAGGGTTTACGGTCCCGAACCCACTCTCTAACTCCTGCTGATAACTTGTCAAAGCAATGTTCCAACAGGAATAGCTGCAGCACCTCTTCCCCGGAAACGGCTTGGCACCCCGCCATCCAGTGAGTTGCTGTGCGGTGCACCTTACATGCCCACTCGACGTAGGAATCTCCAGCTAGTTTAACAGTGTCTCTGAACCGTCTCCTGTATGCCTCCGGTGTAATCGCATACCTGGAGAGCAGAGCCTCTTTTACAGCATTATAATCCCCGACTTCCTCATCTGGAATGGCCCGAAAAGCCTTGCTGGCCCGGCCGGATAATTTTCCGGATAATATCGTGACCCAGTCCTCTACGGGTACCTTGTGTAGGGCACATTGCCTCTCAAAATCCGCAAGGTACCCATCTGTTACGGTTGCCTCCAGGCTGGCTGGAAGTTGGACCGTAGAAAAGGATGCTCCTAGCGCTCACCAAAGAATCATCAGCACCATAGTCACTCTAACTGCTGCGTAGCCACCATAAGTAATGCAGACTCTATGAACCACCGCTGCTGGGCTGGTATCTCGCCGTCTGCTCTGTGCCCTGGACCTATGACCAGGCTCCAGTAGGTGAACCTCTTCCTTCTGTAGCAATCCCTGTAGCTAAGGGAGTATGAAGAGCATAGCAATCCCTGTAGTGATTATAAGCTGTATCCTACAAACATGAGTCAAAGCTTCAAGTTAGAGGGTCAACATAGGTCTGATGTGCTGGAGCACACAGCCTCCTTTTTATTGAGGTTACATGCAAACAGGACACTCTCAGGGGGAGGCATAAAATCCCCCATCACACATTTGATATTAGATAGAGAGACACTCCCTTTGACAGGCCACAACATTTACTTCAGCAGATAACATTACACACAATAAAACAATGCAGTCCACCTTATCAATACTAGTCTGATTAGACAATGGGAAAGTTGATCACTAAACCTAATTAGAGCTAATCCCAGCAGACTTGTATTTAGAATAGGTTTCTTGAAGCTGAACAAAATTTAACTCTTAATGGCACACAATGAAACTGAACCAAGTGGGAGAAAGCCAGGGACAAGTCATTTCACAGGTCTGGGGACATAGTCTTAAAGGGGCATTGTTCATCAAAGTCACAATATGTCCCCAGATGGTTCTTAAAGGGCCACACACACCCAACAAAAGTCAATATGTCCTCAGGGGCACAATCTTCCAGGGGCCATAGTCATGTGGAAGGAGGCTGGCAAATAGGCTTCTCCAAAATCCAGGGAAGCAGGGCAATTTTTCATTAAAAGGGCCAGTTACAAACAGCAGTTTGTAACATATCTCCCCTTTTGGAGGGAGACTAACCAGGCACCTGACCTTCTGTCGGTCAGTGCCTAAGTTAGTCTCGCAACCCACCCACAAATAAACATTAGCAGCACAGTAGCCCCCCCACAATAAGTAGTACTGGCCTGTAGGATGAAAGGGTAGCATCCTCTGCCTTCCTGGCGCAGCTGGGCAAATAGCTGATGGTACTTGGGGGGCAGAGGCCAGCGGCACTCTGCCCTGGTGCCAGCGCTTCTGCTGGGGTGAGGGGTTTGCAGGCCAGTCCTGTAACAAGGGGGTCTGTAGGGCAGAGGCCAGCAGCGCTCTGTCCTGATGCCAGCTCTTCTGCTGGGGGAATTGGGGCATAGTCCTGCCCGGTGGCAAAGGGAACGTGGGGGTTAGTGGGGGTTAACATCTCCACTGTTAACCCTGGGCCCAAGTTAGGAGTTAGCTGGGGAGGGGGAGATTGGCTTACCTCCTCCTCCTGATACTCCGGTGGCCGTTGGGAAGGGAGGTCGATGCTCTCCGCTTCCTGTGGAACATGCTGCGGCTGGGGAGAGAGACCGGTTGTCTCCTCTCCCTGGAAGGCACACTCCGGCTGGGGAGGGAGGTCGATGCTCTCCCCTCCCTGTAGCTGGGTCTGTCGCTGGGGATCTGGGCCGCCTGCCCAGCATCCCTGTAGGGCCGGTAGAGAGACTGCCGTCCCATCTCCACCTGCCTGCTGGGGGTCCTCCCAGGACCAGTCTATGAGGCCTGCTGCCTCTGGTATCTCTGGTTGGGGAAGGAGACTGGTTGTCTCTTCCCTCTGCACAGTATACTGCCGCTGGGGAGGGAGGTCGCTGCTCTCCTCTCCCTGTGGAACATGCTGCGGCTGGGGAGAGAGACCAGGTGTCCATACCCTCAAACTCCACAGTTGGCGCTCAAAGGCTCGTGCCGCTTCGTTCTCAGTAGCCAATTCCCGGATGAGGCGACTGACTACCTCCTGTGCAGGGTCTGGACCATATCGGACTAGCCGCCTCTTTACCTCTGGAACGAAATCAGCGCCCTCATAGCGACGGATCAGGTTGAGGTGCTCTTCACAGGGTTCTGACCAGTATCTTGTCAGCTCCATGCTGCTGTAGGTAGGGACGCTGCGCAGTGGCTAGCGTTGCCCTCAATAACTTTCCTACGATACCAGTGCTGTTGTGGTGCTGCTCCTTGCGCTAGGACGCCAATCCCACCGCTGCCGCCAAATGTTACGGTTGCCTCCAGGCTGGCTGGAAGTTGGACCGTAGAAAAGGATGCTCCTAGCGCTCACCAAAGAATCATCAGCACCATAGTCACTCTAACTGCTGCGTAGCCACCATAAGTAATGCAGACTCTATGAACCACCGCTGCTGGGCTGGTATCTCGCCGTCTGCTCTGCGCCCTGGACCTATGACCAGGCTCCAGTAGGTGAACCTCTTCCTTCTGTAGCAATCCCTGTAGCTAAGGGAGTATGAAGAGCATAGCAATCCCTGTAGTGATTATAAGCTGTATCCTACAAACATGAGTCAAAGCTTCAAGTTAGAGGGTCAACATAGGTCTGATGTGCTGGAGCACACAGCCTCCTTTTTATTGAGGTTACATGCAAACAGGACACTCTCAGGGGGAGGCATAAAATCCCCCATCACACATTTGATATTAGATAGAGAGACACTCCCTTTGACAGGCCACAACATTTACTTCAGCAGATAACATTACACACAATAAAACAATGCAGTCCACCTTATCAATACTAGTCTGATTAGACAATGGGAAAGTTGATCACTAAACCTAATTAGAGCTAATCCCAGCAGACTTGTATTTAGAATAGGTTTCTTGAAGCTGAACAAAATTTAACTCTTAATGGCACACAATGAAACTGAACCAAGTGGGAGAAAGCCAGGGACAAGTCATTTCACAGGTCTGGGGACATAGTCTTAAAGGGGCATTGTTCATCAAAGTCACAATATGTCCCCAGATGGTTCTTAAAGGGCCACACACACCCAACAAAAGTCAATATGTCCTCAGGGGCACAATCTTCCAGGGGCCATAGTCATGTGGAAGGAGGCTGGCAAATAGGCTTCTCCAAAATCCAGGGAAGCAGGGCAATTTTTCATTAAAAGGGCCAGTTACAAACAGCAGTTTGTAACACCATCAATCTCTCCTTCTGTTTCCAGGAAGTTTTTAAAAGCTGCAAAATATACTTTTCTCTTTTCCACTAGGGTTGCTGTGACTTGGGCGGCTGCAGCGCCGCTTTGGCGAAGTATGTTGGCCTCCACAGCTGCTATGACCCGGTCGATAAATTCGGCAGATGGGTTGGGGCCATAATGTGCCAGTCTTATTTTAACCGCCCGGTCAAAGCTTGCTTCTTCGGGGGTTCTGTCTGATATGCTGGGCTCATTGGTTCCTTCGGGCCCTGGTACTCCGTCCATCTCGGTCAGTATTGTAATAATCTCCCTCTTCCTGAGGTTACTGGCTTGTCGGCCTCTTGTTCTAGCAGGTCTTTAAGGGTAGCTCTTCTGGGCGATGAGGTTCATCCCGTCGCTTGCCACCAGTTGTTATGGTATAACCCAGATATCAAGGGTTAATACCTGATGAAAGATGACCTGAATACGGGATCAGCAACACACAAACTCAGTTAATTCCCCCCAAACACGAGACCAAGCTCCATCTTGAGGGTAAAACAGAATGTGTTTTATTGAGGGCTATATGCCCAGTATTTATGCAGAACTCCCCTAGGAGACCAGATGGGGGGTTGGAAGAAGATAGTACATTAGATAGAGGGAAGACGCCCTTTAACAGGAAACAATAGAATTGCATTACTTAACCAAATAAACAATTAAACACAAGAAAACAAGGGAGTCCTTCTTGACACCTGGCAGTCTGATTAAACAATGTGAACGCTTATCACTTAAACTTAATTACAGTAAACAATAGCTGATGTCAGGAAACCTGTTTTCAGAAAATAGTTTCTCAAAACTGAACAAAGTTAACCCTTCCAGTACTGACAGAGGGGTCTGTCACAAAATGCTTCCTCCCTAAAAGGATATCAAGTAGTGAGTTAACTTTAAATCCAATGCTTATATTTAAGAAATAGATTATCACAATAGTGTATATATTTTCGCTTAGGTATTAGGGGAATGGGATCACTACGCATAAAAGAGCCTACCTAGATAGGTGTGTACCCTTTAGAGCATTACCATTGGTAGCAGAGGGGGGCCTTAGTATCCAATAACTAGTTAGGATAGCCTATATCAATTAGTGCATAGCTATAGGGAATTATACAGTCTATGATTAAGGCTCCATAGGAGCTGAAATGCGCCAGACGCCCACCCCAGCCTTCCTAACGGCCCCACATCATAGCCATTTTTTTGCCCATATTTGCTGTCATTACTGACTTTTAAATTGAATAAAGGATACCTTGCTTTGAACTTTTTGTCCGGATTCTTCCTTTTGTATATACATACATACACATTCACCGGCCACTTTATTAGGTACACCTGTTCAATTGCTTGGAAACACAAATTGCTTATCAGCCAATCACATGACAGCAACTCAATGCATTTTGGCATCTATACATGATGAAGATGACTTGCTGAAGTTCAAACCGAGCATCAGAATGGGGAAGAAAGGGGATTTAAGTGACTTTGAACATGGCATGGTTGTTGGTGCCAGATGGCTGGTCTTAGTATTTAAAAAACTGCTGATCTACTGGGATTTTCACACACAACCATCTCTAGGGTTTACAGAGAATGGTGCGAAAAAGAGAAAATATCCAGTGAGTGGCAGTTGTATTGACAAAAATGCCTTGTTGAGGTCAGAGTAGAATAGGCAGACTGGTTTGAGATAATAAAAAGGCAACAGTAACTCAAATAACCGCTCGTTGCAACCAACGTATGCAGAATACCATCTCTGAACGCACAACACGTTGAACCTTGAAGCAGTACAATTCGCACAGGCTCACCAAACTTGGACAATAGAAGATTGGAAAAATGTTGCCTGGTCTGATGAGTCTCGATTTCAGCTGCGACATTCAGATGGTAGGGTCACAATTTGGTGTAAACAACATGAAAACATGGATCCATGCTGCCATGTATCAACAGTTCAGGCTGGTGGTGGTAGTGTAATGATGTGGGGGATATTTTCTTGGCACACTTTGGGCCCCTTATTACCTATTGAGCATCGTTTAAATAACACGGCCTACTTGAGTATTGTTGCTGACCATATCCGTCCCTTTATGACTACAGTGTACCCATCTTCTGATGGTTACTTCCAGCAGGATAATGCATCATGTCACAAAGCTCAAACCATCTCAAACAGGTTTCTTGAACATGCCAATGAGTTCACTGTATTTCAATGGCCACCACAGTCACCAGACTCAATTCAATAGAGCACCTTTGGGATGTGGTTGAATGGGAAATTTACATCATGAATGTGCAGCCGACAAATCTGCAGGAACTGCGTGATGCTATCTGTCAATATGGACAAAAATCTCTGAGTAATGTTTCCAACACCTTGTTGAATCTATGCCACAAAGAATTAAGGCAGTTATGAACGCAAAAGGGGGTCCAACCCGGTACTAGCAAGGTGTACCTAATTAAGTGGCTGGTGCGTGTGTATGTGTGTGTGTGTATATATATATATATATATATATATATATATATATATATATAATCTCCATATTTATTTATTAGAAATTTGGTGATTTTCCTATTGTTAACAGTGAGTGGATTGGTAACTTTACCTCTGTGCTACTACTTTTAACCCCTGACTAGGGAACTACACCCCTGGCTATATATTATATTTATATAGAAAGATATATATATAAATATTGTATTCAGAGTAAAAAGCAAAGCTATTTAATGTATATATTAGCATACCTTCGGCTTTAGTGCAACTTCGGGTTAGCGATCAAGCTAAAGCCAGAAGAGGATTTTGTAACGCACCCTATAGAAGTCTATAAGAAAGGTGTGATAGGGCAGCTGTGCTATTCAGTGCTTCTGAGGTTTTCACTTGAGCGATACCACCAGCCCCCTGTTCCCCACCTCCTGTGGGCACACCCCGTGCCGCATGTAGGGCTCATAAAACAATACAACTCTGATATTGTATCTGAGAAAGCAGTTACTAAATGGTCTCTATTTTAGTTTCCCGGCAGTTGGAAGGTTTCATTTATTCTGCACAGGACGATTTTTAGTAAATGTCTCAATTGATATGATTTTACTGAATTGATTTGAGTTATGCTCACATGTGAAAGCTTGACTAGCCAGGGCACAACCACAGACTCTTAATATAATACACAGAAATCACTCACACGTTATAAACAACAATGTACAAAGACAGCTTTAAATAGCAAACGAGTGGCAATTGTGTCCAATCAGATGCAACATCTATTAACTCTTTATTAGCCATAAAGATCAAATTCTTTGTTATACTGCCCTCTAGTGGCTATCAAAATATATATATATATATATATATATATATATATATATATATATATATGTTCAAAAAACAAAGTATTGCAGTATTCAGTGATACCTTTTTTATTGGACTAACATAATATTTAAAAGACAAGCTTTCAAGAGTTTTCCTCTCTTCCTCAGGTCTAAAGCAATACTGATCATTCTGATATAGATACACATCACATACAACAAATGGAAGGAAGGGAGGGAGGGGGGTGAGAGGGGCATCATAAAACGCAGAGAATGTGTCTGAAGGAGAAAATAGCCGAGAATAGCCATAAAGAATAAATAAACAGAAGAGTAAATAGGCAAGATGAGAGGAAAAACAAAAGGAAAAAGAAACCAATATAGGACAATAAAATGAGAGATTATAGAAAGTTATGGTAGTGTGTGAGAAAGCCAGAGTCTACATTAAGTCCTTCATTTCTGGTATTGAAATGTGTGATCATTTTCATCTCAAATGTCTTTCGTTCATGAGAGTCTTTGAAATTCCCTTTAAGAATTTTAATCCTGAGGTTAAGGATGGAGTGACCAGTCTGGGTGAAGTGATGACCGACAGGGGTACAATATTAATTTTCCTTGTGGTTTTTGATTGAGTGTCTGTGTAGATTCATTCTAAGATGCAGCTTTAGGTCAGTTTCTCCTATGCAGCAACCTCTGTCACACGCTGTACACTGTATCATGTACACCACATTAGCAGATGAGCACGAATAGGATCCTATAATATTGTATGACGCGTTGTTGTGTCTGGCTGTGTTGTCACATATGTGTTGACACAGTTTGCAGAGTGATTTGTTGCATCGTGCCATTCTGTGTAAGCTTCTGTTCTGTGGTTAATTTGCTGCGGACCAATCTCTGTCTCAGGTTAGGCGGTTGTTTGAATGCTAGTATGGGGGGTTCAGGAAATATTTTTTTGAGTGTGGGGTCCTCTGAAATTAGTGGTTGTAGCTCTTTAATAATTTTGCGCACTCCTTCCAGAGTAGGGTTGTACGTGACTACTAGAGGGTTTCTTGTTTTGTTTTCCTTTTCTTTGTATTGGAGGAGTCTTTCCCGTGGTGTTTTTAGGGCAGATTTGATTGTTTTAGATATTGTCCTTTCCTTGTAGCCCTTTTGCCTAAATGACTCTGACAGTGTACTCAGGTGCTGATCTCTGTCTTTTGTGTCAGAGCAAATGCGGTGATATCTGATAGCTTGGCTGTAGATGATACCTTGTTTGATTGGGTTGGAAGCTGGAATTGTGGAGGTAGCTGTACCTGTCTGTGGGTTTTCTGTATATAGATGAATGAAGGATGCCATTGGTGACAGTTATTGTGCAGTCCAAGAAGTTCAAACTATGATAAGTCCATTTTAAGGTTTATTGACGGTTGAAATGAATTAAATGATTTGTGGAAATCTAAGATGTTTTCTTTTCCTTCTGTCCATATTATGAAAATATCATCGATGTAACGATAATATGTATACGGTTTGTGGGGCTGAGTACATAAGAATCTGTATTCTAGGTACGCCATGAAAAGATTGGCGTATTGGGGTGACATTTTTGTGCCAATTGCTGTCCCTGTCATTTGTAGGTAGTAATTGTTAAAACTGAAATAGTTGTGTGTGAGTATGAATTCTATAAGCTGGGCAATAGTTGCACTATCATATTTGTGTGTTGTTTGGTGGGATGAGAGAAATTTGCTGCAGGCCTCAATACCATCCTTATGCGGGATGTTGCTGTATAAGGATTCCACATCCATAGTAACTAGTATAGTGTTTCTAGGTAGTTCATTTATCTGGTTAAGTTTATTAAGGAAGTCTGTAGTGTCCTGTATAAAGCTATCAGTCTTAATAACAAGAGGCTTAAGAATGTTTTCTATTAGGCCAGATATTTGTTCAGTGAGTGTTCCCATACCTGTTATAATGGGGCGTCCTGGGTTTCCTGGCTTGTGGATTTTGGGTAGCATGTAGAAGGTACCCATCTGAGGATTGGAAGGTACCAGATTTTCTAATTCTTGCTGTATGTGTTTAGGAAATGTTTTGATAAGTTTTGTGAGTTTAGCTGAATATTCATTGGTGGGGTCCGTGTCCAGTTTTTTGTAGTAGTTTACATCAGACAACTGTCTGTAATCTTCTGTAGTGTAGTCCTGGGTATTCATGATAACTACTGATCCACCCTTGTCCGCCGGCTTGATGATGATGTTATTATTATTCATCAAGTTTTTCAAGGCATTTCTTTCCATATGTGAGAGGTTGTAAGCGATTTTTTTCTCTTGTGTGGTGACTAGGGATGCCACTCTCAGGCGAAAACTTTCAATGTAACTGTCCAATTTGATGTTACGTCCTGCTGTCGGTGTAAAATCTTTGTTCTTTTTCCTACCATTATTATCCTGTTTGAGAGTCGTGTTTTTTTTGGCATAAAAGAAATCCTTAAGTCTCAATCTTCTGAAAAAGTCTTCCAAGTCTGAATAGAACTGGATGTGATCAAGATTTGTGTTAAGACAGAATGTTAGCCCCTTGGATAAGACTGATTTTTCAGGTATTGAAGGGTGATGATTAGAGAGGTTTACAATCCCAGTATTGTCAGTGAATTGTTTTTGGTAGTTAGCAGGCTCAGTTTGGTTTGGGTCATTGGTAGTTCTGGTTGGAGTAAGCTGGGTTTTTTTTGTTTTTTTTTTTAAATATTTTTATTGAGGTTATAAGAAATGTTACAGAAAATGCTCGTCTCTTAACACTAAGAGTTTGGTATTGAAACATATACAGTATACTCAAAAACATAATGAAAAAATAGAAGTATAACAATTCTGGGCATGTATTCTATGCTTCTCCAGAAGAGTAGCAAAACAGTAGCTATGTAATATGAAACTATATCTGGTATTCTTATTGTACAAGTTGTGAGTAGCATAATTTGTAACAAATATCTAGTCAACGGAAATAGTGTTATAAGATATAGATAACTGGTAAAACCACAAATGAAATTGAAACCTCATTTTTATATTATAGGAATAATAAACCTGGTCCCCACATTGCAACTTGTGCGGTTATTAAATATGATTAAAAGGAGAATCGGGGCAAGTGGTGATTAGCTGTTGTTTGGTCACTATTGGACCAAATTGGCAGGGAGTGGGGAAAGGAGTTCCGCGAACAAGTGCCGCTCTAAGTGGAGTGGGGGGAGGGGAGTTGGGGGGGGCGGAGCCTTAGACTGCCTTAGAGTCATAACATGCAAGGGATGAGTATAGAATATATTATAGAGCTAAAGGGATGGACTATAAGGGACAATCTATTAGATATGTAGTTGGAAGTAGATAATTGATAAGGGGGCACAGAAGTTGCTCAGAGCATAGCGGTTTATATACGTAGTGGAGGATCTGATCGGGAGGCCCTATCTGGCTAAATAGAAAAGTTTTGGCCGTATATCTATAAGCATAGGGGGTGGGGAGCTGATAATGCCCTATGAGGAGATAATCCATATAATTAGGCATCTAAATTCCTCTGTAAAGTGCAATAAAACATGTAGGTTGGTTGCTAAAGGTTATTATGTAACACTATTATATAACGAGGGGTCATAGTGATGTAGAAGGCAACTGGTTTCCGACCCAAAACACATTACAAATAAATCTGTTTTCTATAAGATGAGCTATGTGGGAGGGGGAAATAGTTGTGTATGGAATATTAGGGACTTCTGGGTGAGTTCCTCTCCTGGGGAAATGCCAGCTATAGGCGATGTGGGAAAAAGGAGTAAGGGTATGACCCGCAGGCAGCCAGTACCGGCGGGAAAGGGAGGAGAGGGGCCCAGCAGTAACATATAAGTTATACTAACCATGAATTCACCTTAGGGGACCTCATTTTCCAGAGGAGTAGCTATAATTTAAGTCATAATAACAAACTTCACATATAAAACAAATGTATAAGTAGAGGGCGTAAGGAACTGCTAACCGCAGCACCAGCAACTTTCAGCATGCAATAAATGACATTTCTAAGAAGGTAATGTAAAGTCTCTAACATCTATGGAGTGTGATTCTTTAAAAGAGATAAGATGGTCGCTTGTAAGGGCATTTCTAACATTCCAATGTCACAACCACCCTGACACAAAGGTTACCATAAGACATGTTATATTATGGCAATACGAGATAAACCCAAGCTGAAATATATGGTGTCAGTAAATGATTAGACACAAGAATAAACCGCATATTAGTTAATATAGCTATACAAAGATAAAATATGAGTTCAGATTAATCTAAGAAGCTAAGTGATCTATAGTTCAACATTGCATAAATGTTGCATAAAATCACAGCATATTATGTAATGCGATACCAAGAGCTAAAGGAGAGTAAGGTTTGTACCCGTGTGTGAGCTCTTGGGTTTACCTGAGCAAGTCCTCTTGTCGGAGTGAGTCCTAACAACTAGTTCTGAGCAGTCAGAGCAGAATTGGAGTAAGTTATGTACCTGTGTGTATGCTCTGTAGGTGCTTAGGGTTTTGCCAGGGTGAACATAGCAAAGGTATCTGAAGGTGTAAATCAATGTCTTGAATAGTTAAGATTATCCGTGTAGGTCTTCTTCTTCTTGGGGAGGAGGTCCCTCACCTGGGGGATGCCATTCTGGTGCTGTAGTGCTAAGCTCCTTGGAGTTGTTTTTCCGTCTATCACTGGATTCCCGGGTGGGGGGAAGTTTCAGGTTGTGTAGCACTTTCAGGCCCTGCTCGAGAGTTGAGATAACGTAGGATTGTTCCTCATGTCTGAAGAAAATCTTTACCGGGAACCCCCACCTGTATTTTATGTTGTGATGTCTCAGGGTTTGTGTTACCTGTTGAAAGGATCTTCTTTTTGCTAAGGTGCGGGGAGATAGATCCGGAAAAATTTGCAAGTTGTGGTAAGGTTTATTGAGGGGCTTGTCTGAAAAAGATGCTCTGAGGATCTTCTCTTTCGTTGTAAAATAATGAAGTCTCAGGATAACATCCCTTGGAGCGTCTGAAGGTGAGTTACGAGAACGTAATGCCCTGTGGGCTCTGTCCATCAGAAGATCTGAATCAGAAACGGCACCTAAGAGGTCTCTGAAGAGGCCGAGCAAATAGTTGTTAAGTTCTGCTGGGGCTATTTCTTCTGCTATTCCCCTGATCCTCAGATTGTTCCGGCGGGATCTGTCCTCGAGATCCGCCATCTTATCTTCCAAGTCAGAGATTTGCACTGCTAGGCTCTGTGAGTATGCGAGAGCATTAGAATGGTCTATAGCCAGATCTTCATGTTTCTTTTCTAAAGTTTCCGTTCTGTCATCTAGTGAGGAGATATCACGTTTCAATTTGCTAACTGATTGGCGTAAGTCCTGTCTTATGGACGCGTAGTGAGTGTCCATTTTATCTGACAAGGTCTTGATAGTCTCGAGGAAGGTCGCCTGTGATAGAGCTGTTCTGTCTTTATATGGATTATCCCCTTCCAGACGTCTATGTATGGAGAAGTTAGAGTCCCTTGAATCCTCCTCTGAGAGGTCTGGATCAGACTCATTTTTACTGTGAATGTGGTCCGTTAGGGTTCTTTTGGGGATTTCTCGATGTTTTGGTTTCCTCTTTCCAGATTGTGCCATGTTGAGTAGAGAGTTGCCGTTTGTAATCTGGTCGGGAAAAGAATTTCTGCACTAAAAATGACTCCTTGGGGGACTCAGGTTGGCACCACACTTATGGTGAGCCTAGACCTTTATCGTGTATGGAGGTTGTTTAGGTAGAAGAAGGGGTAGCAGATGAAGCCGAGCGCCAGTTGTGCCCCCTGAGCGTTTGTTTTCCTTCAAGAGAATTGCAACTGGTATTCTGAGGGAGTGAATATAGTCTTTTTGCAAGGCTGAGCTCTTAGAAGTTTCCCCCCTCCCAGGATAGTGCCACCTCTGGGCGAGTCCGGAAAAGGGAAAGTGGGTATGACCCACAGCCTATAGTGGCTGCGGGAAAGGGGGGGAGGGGGAGAGATTTAGTATAGTTGGTGGCAGGTAGCGTGATAGACCGTTTAATGAGAGGAAATTAACAATCTTTTGTAAAAGTTCTCCGTTTGTAAAAAAGATAGGGTTTCTCTTCCTAGAAACTCTGGGTCTGGAGGTGGGAGCGACGAAGCAAATCACCTCAGTTAAGGTAGTAGGAGAGGCAGGGATCATCTGTAACTAGGGTCTTCATTAATTGATGTCTCTGAGCAGTGGATTGCCTTCAGGAGTTTAGGGTTTAACTTTTTAGTTATGGCTACTTGGCCTTTCTGTTGTTGAAAGCTGCAGGGATGCTTTAACTGGGGTGTTATGCGATATAAGAGTATCTGATGAATTGCTTGTAACGTGAGGGGATGCAGCCAATAAGAGCAGGGACCAGATGGTATAGTGTAGGTAGCGCTGGGAAACAAAGTCCTCTGTGTCTGTCTCTTGCAACTGAATAAACAATTTTCCTTCCCTGCACACCTAGATAGTGCACTGCAAAAATATTGGCAATAGGAGTACCTTTATGCAGCCTAGTTTATCAGGGAACTGACTTTCCTGCCCCCACTCTATCTCAAGAGTAAGCAATTTGTTGCGAGCAGAGGGGCTTTCCCTTAACCAGTGTGGAAGTACTTAGTAAAAATGGCGTCTATTCGCACCAAAAAAAAAACTGTCACTGCTCCCGCTGCAGCCCCTGTGTCCCATCTCATAAAGTCAATCCAAGTGTGGGCTCCGATCTGTCCCCCCAACCACCAGACCCCAGGACCAGGTGTGCTGTGAGTTTACTTGTAACTTACCCCCAAGTGCGGTGGGTAGTGATGTGAGAACTCCTCTCTGCAGCGTGTGTCACCAAGTGCTGGGAGTTATAGCGCAGAATGCGCCGCTGAATCAGGGGCCCTGCGGGAGACCCGTAGTATGTGCCTGAGTGCTCGATGTTGTAGCAGTGGCCGGCGGTATAAGTCAGGTTCAGGGTAACCGTTCTGGGTGCAGCTCCTTATTGCTGCGGTGTTCCGCTATATGTCCTGCAGGCTGGCGGCTGTGAAGGGGGCTAAAGGAAGCTCTGGGGTGACAAA
Organism: Bombina bombina; assembly: GCF_027579735.1. Lineage (NCBI taxonomy): Eukaryota > Metazoa > Chordata > Amphibia > Anura > Bombinatoridae > Bombina > Bombina bombina. The sequence continues at coordinate 3,681,069 of NW_026511871.1, read as the reverse complement.
CCAAGGAGGTTAGGTGCTAGATTATATTACCCATGCCCCCAAGGCTAAAGCACTTAGTTACATATATAAGAAAAAGGTTATATGGGCTTTTGTTGAGGAGAGCTCCTGTAAAACACAACCGCTCAGTACAGCTGCTGGCTCCGCCCCCGAGTAAGCTGTTTTTTAATGGAGCAATCAGTTGATCTTTCATTAGGGCTTTCTTTGTGCTGTTTAAGCTCAGCCAGTTTCTTATTCTTTTTCCTGATGAGATTATGTTGTTGTTTCCATTTCTAATTCCATTGCTTTGGTTTCAGGTGTAACCTGTTTAAGATCTTGAAATAAGGACTGCTTATGACAGAGTATTTTTTGTTTTCTGTCATATAGTTGGTGAATTAGGTTGTTGCGTAGTTTCTCACTAGTCTGTCTGCAGAGATTCTCAGCATATGGTGAGTTGTGGGTAGTAGAAAGTGGGTTCTTAATTCGAAGTCTATTAGGGATTAGATACATTTTCTTACAACGTGTAAGAAAATATATGTCACTGTTAATTTGTGTTTCTCTTCTAATCTAATAGACAAAATATAGGTATAGAAACAACTTTAATTATCTTATTAACTCACAAATAGAAAAAAAAATATACTGCTATAAGGACAAACTTAACTGTAACTCTGTTCATGCCTTTTGGATACATAAATTCAAGTCTCTCTTTTTGAGAGGGAAGTATTACAAGGAATTTTGATCTTCATGGCTAATAAACAGCTAGATTACGAGTTTTGCAGTATGGGTGAAAAAGCAGCGTTAAGGCTCATAATGCTGCTTTTTCACTACCGCTGGTATTACGAGTCTTGCAGGTTTAGGGGCACCACACACTTTTTTGGCCGTAACACAACGTAATTACCGCAGCTTTCAAAAAGTCCTTTTTCAATGGGACTTCCATAGCGCCGGTATTACGAGTCTGCCTAGGAAGCCAAAAAGTGAGCGGTACACCCTATACCGCCAAGATCGATACCGTAAACTGAAAGTCAGTAGTTATGAGTTTTACGCTACAAATCGGTAGCATAAAACTCATAACTAAAGTGCTAAAAAGTACACTAACACCCATAAACTACCTATTAACCCCTAAACCGAGGCCCTCCCGCATTGCAAACACTAAAATAAATGTATTAACCCCTAATCTGCCAATCCGTATATCGCCGCCACTATAATAAACATTAACCCCTAAACCGCCGCACTCCTGCATCACACTAGTTAAATATTATTAACCGCTAATCTGCCGCCTCCAACGTCACCGCCACTATACTAAATTTATTACCCCTTAAACCTAGGTCTAACCATAACACCACCTAATTTAAATATAATTCAGATAAATTTAAATAAAACCTACTATCATTACCTAAATTATTCCTATTTAAAACTAAATACCTATAAAATAAACCCTAAGCAAGCTACAATATAACTAATAGTTACATTGTAGCTAGCTTAGGGTTTATTTTTATTTTACAGGTAAGTTTGTATTTATTTTAACTAGGTAGAATAGTTACTAAATAGTTATTAACTATTTACTAACTACCTAGCTAAAATAAATACAAATTCACCTGTAAAATAAACAGCATTTAGCTCTTTTTCAAGTGCCCAAACCCTAATCTAAAAATAAAACCCACCCAATAAACCCTTAAAAAAACCTAACACTAACCCCCGAATATCCACTTACAGTTTTGAAGACCGGATATCCATCCTCAACGAAGCCGGGAGAAGTCTTCTACCAAGTCCTCCAGACGGGCAGAAGTCTTCATCCAGATGGCATCTTCTATCTTCATCCATCCGGCGCGGAGCATCCTCTTCAATCGACATCTTCTTGCAGAATGAAGGTTCCTTTAAATGATGTCATCCAAGATGGCATCCCTTGAATTCCGATTGACTGGTAGGATTCTATCAACCAATCGGAATTAAAGGTGAAAAAACCCTATTGGCTGATGCAATCAGCCAATAGGATTGAGCTTCAATCCTATTGGCTGATCCAATCAGCCAATAGGATTGAGCTCGCATTCTATTCGCTGTTCCAATCAGCATGATTGCCTGACTCTATATCTAATTCATCTGTAAATACGTACACAGCATGATTATCTGACCCTATATCTAATTCATTTGTAAATACGTATACAGCATGACTGTCTGACCCTATATCTAATTCATCTGTAAATATGTATACAGCATGACTGTCTGACCCTATATCTAATTCATCTGTAAATACGTATACAGCATGACTGTCTGACCCTATATCTAATTCATCTGTAAATACGTATACAGCATGACTGTCTGACGCTATATCTAATTCATCTGTAAATACGTATACAGCATGACTGTCTGACCCTTTATCTAATTCATCTGTAAATACGTATACAGCATGATTGTCTGACCATATATCTAATTCATCTGTAAATAGATATACAGCATGATTGTCTGACCCTATATCTAATTCATCTGTAAATACGTATACAGCATGATTGTCTGACCCTATATCTAATTCATCTGTAAATACGTATACAGCATGACTGTCTGACCCTTTATCTAATTCATCTGTAAATACGTATACAGCATGATTGTCTGACCATATATCTAATTCATCTGTAAATAGATATACAGCATGACTGTCTGACCCTATATCTAATTCATCTGTAAATACGTATACAGCATGACTGTCTGACCCTATATCTAATTCATCTGTAAATACGTATACAGCATGACTGTCTGACGCTATATCTAATTCATCTGTAAATACGTATACAGCATGACTGTCTGACCCTTTATCTAATTCATCTGTAAATACGTATACAGCATGATTGTCTGACCATATATCTAATTCATCTGTAAATAGATATACAGCATGATTGTCTGACCCTATATCTAATTCATCTGTAAATACATATACAGCATGATTGTCTGACCCTTTATCTCATCTGTAAATACGTATACAGCATGATTGTCTGACCTATATCTCATCTGTAAATACGTATACAGCATGATTGTCTGACCCTATATCTAATTAATCTATAAATACGTATACAGCATGATTGTCTGACCCTTTATCTCATCTGTAAATACGTATACAGCATGATTGTCTGACCCTATATCTAATTAATCTATAAATACGTATACAGCATGATTGTCTGACCCTTTATCTCATCTGTAAATACGTATACAGCATGATTGTCTGACCTATATCTCATCTGTAAATACGTATACAGCATGATTGTCTGACCCTATATCTAATTCATCTGTAAATATGTATACAGCATGATTGTTTGACCCTATATCTAATTCATCTGTAAATACGTATACAGCATGACTGTCTGACCCTATATCTAATTCATCTGTAAATACGTATACAGCATGATTGTCTGACCCTATATCTCATCTGTAAATATGTATACAGCATGATTGTCTGACCCTATATCTCATCTGTAAATACGTATACAGCATGATTGTCTGACCCTATATCTAATTCATCTGTAAATACGTATACAGCATGATTGTCTGACCCTATATCTAATTCATCTGTAAATACGTATACAGCATGATTGTCTGACCCTATATCTAATTCATCTGTAAATACGTATACAGCATGATTGTCTGACCCTATATCTAATTCATCTGTAAATTTGTATACAGCATGATTGCCTGACCCTATATCTAATTCATCCGCGACCTCAAGGGTGGCGGATTGAAATCTAGGTATGCTGAGTCGGAAAAGACGCGAGCGTAAATGTGGAATTTTTGATACCTTCGTGAGAGCTTCAAATAGTGTTGAATAGGAGGGCGAATGAACACAATTCCGCTCGAGTACCACGGTTTTCAACTCGCATCGATCTGCGTTGGATTGAGATCACGGGATTGTATTTTTGTGTCACAAATTTCAACATTTGCCGATCTTGATGCTTTGATAACTACGGCGGATCAATCTTGCAACAATAACAACGTGAAATTCCAGTGTATTTTAAGTTGACACTTTGATAAATTGCCCCCAATATCTCATTCATCTGTAAATACGTATACAGCATGATTGTCTGACCCTATATCTAATTCATCTGTAAATACGTATACAGCATGATTGTCTGACCTACATCTAATTCATCTGCAAATACGTATACAGCATGATTGTCTGACCCTATATCTAATTCATCTGTAAATACATATACAGCATGATTGTCTGACCCTATATCTAATTCATCTGTAAATACGTATACAGCATGATTGTCTGACCCTATATCTAATTCATCTGTAAATACGTATACAGCATGACTGTCTGACCCTATATCTCATCTGTAAATACGTATACAGCATGATTGTCTGACCCTATATCTAATTCATCTGTAAATACGTATACAGCATGACTGTCTGACCCTATATCTAATTCATCTGTAAATACGTATACAGCATGACTGTCTGACCCTATATCTAATTCATCTGTAAATACGTATACAGCATGAGTGTCTGACCCTATATCTAATTCATCTGTAAATACGTATACACATGACTGTCTGACCCTATATCTAATTAATCTGTAAATATGTTACAGCATGATTGGTCTGACCCTATATCTCATCTGTAAATACGTATACAGCATGACTGTCTGACCCTATATCTAATTCATCTGTAAATACGTATACAGCATGATTGTCTGACCCTATATCTAATTAATCTGTAAATACGTATACAGCATGACTGTCTGACCCTATATCTCATCTGTAAATACGTATACAGCATGACTGTCTGACCCTATATCTAATTCATCTGTAAATACGTATACAGCATGATTGTCTGACCCTATATCTAATTCATCTGTAAATACATATACAGCATGACTGTCTGACCCTAATCTAATTCATCTGTAAATACGTATACAGCATGATTGTCTGACCCTATATCTAATTCATCTGTAAATACGTATACAGCATGACTGTCTGACCCTATATCTAATTCATCTTTAAATACGTATACAGCATGACTGTCTGACCCTATATCTAATTCATCTGTAAATACGTATACAGCATGACTGTCTGACCCTATATCTAATTCATCTGTAAATACGTATACAGCATGATTGTCTGACCATATATCTAATTCATCTGTAAATATGTATACAGCATGATTGTCTGACCTATATCTCATCTGTAAATACGTATACAGCATGATTGTCTGACCCTATATCTAATTCATCTGTAAATATGTATACAGCATGATTGTTTGACCCTATATCTAATTCATCTGTAAATACGTATACAGCATGACTGTCTGACCCTATATCTAATTCATCAGTAAATACGTATACAGCATGATTGTCTGACCCTATATCTCATCTGTAAATACGTATACAGCATGATTGTCTGACCCTATATCTCATCTGTAAATACGTATACAGCATGATTGTTTGACCCTATATCTAATTCATCTGTAAATACGTATACAGCATGATTGTCTGACCCTATATCTCATCTGTAAATACGTATACAGCATGATTGTCTGACCCTATATCTAATTCATCTGTAAATACGTATACAGCATGATTGTCTGACCCTATATCTAATTCATCTGTAAATACGTATACAGCATGATTGTCTGACCCTATATCTAATTCATCTGTAAATACGTATACAGCATGATTGTCTGACCCTATATCTAATTCATCTGTAAATTTGTATACAGCATGATTGCCTGACCCTATATCTAATTCATCCGCGACCTCAAGGGTGGAAATCTAGGTACGCTGAGTCGGAAAAGACGCGAGCGTAAATGTGGAATTTTTGATACCTTCGTGAGAGCTTCAAATAGTGTTGAATAGGAGGGCGAATGAACACAATTCTGCTCGAGTACCACGGTTTTCAACTCGCATCGATCTGCGTTGGATTGAGATCACGGGATTGTATTTTTGTGTCACAAATTTCAACATTTGCCGATCTTGATGCTTTGATAACTACGGCGGATCAATCTTGCAACAATAACAACGTGAAATTCCAGTGTATTTTAAGTTGACACTTTGATAAATTGCCCCCAATATCTCATTCATCTGTAAATACGTATACAGCATGATTGTCTGACCCTATATCTAATTCATCTGCAAATACGTATACAGCATGATTGTCTGACCCTATATCTAATTCATCTGTAAATACATATACAGCATGATTGTCTGACCCTATATCTAATTCATCTGTAAATACGTATACAGCATGACTGTCTGACCCTATATCTAATTCATCTGTAAATACGTATACAGCATGATTGTCTGACCCTATATCTAATTCATCTGTAAATATGTATACAGCATGACTGTCTGACCCTATATCTAATTCATCTGTAAATACGTATACAGCATGACTGTCTGACCCTATATCTAATTCATCTGTAAATATGTATACAGCATGATTGTCTGACCCTATATCTAATTCATCTGTAAATACGTATACAGCATGATTGTGTGACCCTATATCTAATTCATCTGTAAATACGTATACAGCATGACTGTCTGACCCTATATCTCATCTGTAAATACGTATACAGCATGACTGTCTGACCCTATATCTAATTCATCTGTAAATACGTATACAGCATGATTGTGTGACCCTATATCTAATTCATCTGTAAATACGTATACAGCATGACTGTCTGACCCTATATCTAATTCATCTGTAAATACGTATACAGCATGATTGTGTGACCCTATATCTAATTCATCTGTAAATACGTATACAGCATGATTGTGTGACCCTATATCTAATTCATCTGTAAATACGTATACAGCATGACTGTCTGACCCTATATCTCATCTGTAAATACGTATACAGCATGGCTGTCTGACCCTATATCTAATTCATCTGTAAATACGTATACAGCATGATTGTTTGACCCTATATCTAATTCATCTGTAAATACGTATACAGCATGATTGTGTGACCCTATATCTAATTCATCTGTAAATACGTATACAGCATGACTGTCTGACCCTATATCTCATCTGTAAATACGTATAAAGCATGACTGTCTGACCCTATATCTAATTCATCTGTAAATACGATGACTGTCTGACCCTATATCTAATTCATCTGTAAATACGTATACAGCATGACTGTCTGACCCTATATCCAATTCATCTGTAAATACGTATAAAGCATGACTGTCTGACACTATATCTAATTAATCTGTAAATACGTATACAGCATGACTGTCTGACCCTATATCTAATTCATCGGTATATACGTATACAGCATGATTGTCTGACCCTATATCTAATTCATCTATAAATACGTATATAGCATGACTGTCTGACCCTATATCTAATTCATCTGTAAATACGTATACAGCATGATTGTTTGACCCTATATCTTATTCATCTGTAAATACGTATACAGCATGATTGTGTGACCCTATATCTAATTCATTTGTAAATACGTATACAGCATGACTGTCTGACCCTATATCTCATCTGTAAATACGTATAAAGCATGACTGTCTGACCCTATATCTAATTCATCTGTGAATACGATGACTGTCTGACCCTATATCTAATTCATCTGTAAATACGTATACAGCATGACTGTCTGACCCTATATCTAATTCAACTGTAAATACGTATAAAGCATGACTGTCTGACACTATATCTAATTCATCTGTAAATACGTATACAGCATGACTGTCTGACCCTATATCTAATTCATCTGTATATACATATACAGCATGATTGTCTGACCCTATATCTAATTCATCTATAAATACGTATACAGCATGACTGTCTGACCCTATATCTAATTCATCTGTAAATACGTATGTGACAGACCCTTCTGTCAGGACTGAAGGAGTTAACTGTGTTTAGCTTTAAGAAACTATTTTCTAAACACAAGTTGCTGGCTCCAACCATAATTTAGTTAGTGATAAGAATTCCATTGTTTGATCACCCTCAGAGAGAAAACGCCTAAGTGATAAGAAGAGCCAAGAGTGTCTTGTGGTTGAAGTGTTTAAGTAATATAATTCTATTGTATCATGTCAAAGGGCTTGTTCCCTCCATGTAATGTACAACAGTCTTTCAACCCCCATCTGGGGGGGGGTCAGACCTGCATAAATACTAGGCATAGCCTTTAATAAATGACATTCTGTTTAAACCTGAAAACTGGCTGGTTTGTGAATTGCTGATTCCCTATGCAGGACGTTGTTCCCTGGTATTAACTCTTGGTATCCTGTTGGTACCGTCACATTTGGTGGCAAGCGACGGAATGAACCTTATCGCCCAGAAGAGCAACTACACAAGCCAGTAACCTCAGGAAGAGGGGGATTATTACAATACTGACTAAGATGGAAAAGAGAAAAGTAAATTTTGCAGCTTTTAAAAACTTCCTGGAAACAGAAGGAGAGATTGATGGGTACCTTGCGGATTTTGAGAGGCAATGTGCACTACACAAGGTACCCGCAGAGGACTGGGTCACGATATTATCTGGAAAATTATCCGGCCGGGCCAGTGAGGCTTTTCGGGCCATTCCAGATGAGGAAGTCGGGGATTATAATACTATAAAAGAGGCTCTGCTCTCCAGGTATGCGGTTACACCGGAGGCATACCGGAGGCGGTTCAGAGACACTGTTAAATTAGCTGGAGATTCCTACCTTGAGTGGGCATGTAAGGTGCACCGCACAGCAGCTCACTGGATAGCGGGGTGCCAAGCCGTATCTGGGGAATAGGTGCTGCAGCTATTCCTGTTGGAACATTGCTTCGACAAGTTACCCGCAGGAGTTCGAGAGTGGGTTCGGGACCGTAAACCCTCCACCCTGCAGGAAGCGGCTCGCTTGGCAGATGAGTATACGGATGCCCGCAAACTGGACACTGCTACCACTAAGCCCCCTTCTAGAGTGGAGTACAGACCCCCAGTCACCCCAGCAGCTGCCAGTTACCAAACCCCGGCGCACCGCTATACCACACGGCCTCCGGCCACGAACTACCCTCAGAGAGCCCTGTTCAATTCGCGGTGCTACTCACAACCTATTCGGTGCTTTAGATGTAAGCAACTAGGGCACAAAAGACCAGAGTGTCCCCTAAACGCAGCGAACCAAGCACAGTCCTGGAGAAGACCCGCCGGTGGAATCCCGCGTAATCCTCAGCCTGCGGCCCGCTACGTAGAGGCGCAAGAATGCTGGAGCATCCTACATGAGGCAGACCTTGTGCAAGCTGCCCACCGGAATAACCGGCAACTGGTTAAAGTGAATGGGAAGAAGGTCAGTGGTCTACGGGATACTGGTGCTACCATGACCTTGCTTCAAAAGAACTTGGTGTCTGAGAAACAGTACACTGGAGACACTGTGGCTGTGAGGGTAGCAGGGGGCGATGTGTTCAGCCTACCTGTTGCCAGGGTACATTTGGATTGGGGAGTGGGCGCTAGACCTGTGAATGTGGGGGTCAAGAAGGACTTACCTGCTGATGTTCTTCTTGGAAATTAATTGGCCCCCCTTGTTTCTGCCTACGCCCCTATGGGTCCCGCTGATGTTAACCCTGTGACTACCCGTGCCCAGATCCGTGCAGCAGAGACTGACCCACCTGCTGCTAAGCCCCAGGACGCTGAGCTCAGTAAATCTCTATCCGCTATTGATATGTGGAGGTCCAGTTACAATGCGCTGATGAAGGAGAAGAGGAGCGCAGAGGAAAAAGCACGTTTAGAATGTGAATCTCTGCTAGACAAGCTGCACCGACAGACTGCAGAAAACACCAGCTTGAGAGTGGGACATGAAACCTTAAAGACAAACTTAGCGACACTTGAGGAGAAGCTGACGCTGGCTCATAGTGAGGTGCAGCAACTCAAGGGCACCCTATGTCAGTATGAAGGGATTGTGGATACCTATAAAGAGCAGGTACAGAAAACTCGTAAAGAAGCTGATGGGATTTTCAAGGACTGTTTGGCCCTGGTCTGGGCACTGAGGAATTTGAACCCTTGTTTGTATGGACAGGAATTCTCTCTCATAACGGGAATACAGATGGATTGTCCCAGCAAACTGACATGCCTACCACCTCCTAGTCCGGTCATCCCCAGGTTGACCCGCAAAAGGGTCAAGCCGGGTCTGCCGGAGTGTTCCACAAGGGGGGAGCTATGTGACAGACCCTTCTGTCAGGACTGAAGGAGTTAACTGTGTTTAGCTTTAAGAAACTATTTTCTAAACACAAGTTGCTGGCTCCAACCATAATTTAGTTAGTGATAAGAATTCCATTGTTTGATCACCCTCAGAGAGAAAACGCCTAAGTGATAAGAAGAGCCAAGAGTGTCTTGTGGTTGAAGTGTTTAAGTAATATAATTCTATTGTATCATGTCAAAGGGCTTGTTCCCTCCATGTAATGTACAACAGTCTTTCAACCCCCATCTGGGGGGGGGGGGGGGTCAGACCTGCATAAATACTAGGCATAGCCTTTAATAAATGACATTCTGTTTAAACCTGAAAACTGGCTGGTTTGTGAATTGCTGATTCCCTATGCAGGACGTTGTTCCCTGGTATTAACCCTTGGTATCCTGTTGGTACCGTAACAACGTATACAGCATGATTGTCTGACCCTATATCTCATTTGTAAATACGTATACAGCCTTATTGTCTGACCCTGTATCTAATTCATCTGTAAATACATATACAGCATGATTGTCTGACCCTATATCTAATTAATCTGTAAATACGTATACAGCATGACTGTCTGACCCTATATCCAATTCATCTGTAAATACGTATAAAGCATGACTGTCTGACACTATATCTAATTCATCTGTAAATACGTATACAGCATGACTGTCTGACCCTATATCTAATTCATCGGTATATACGTATACAGCATGATTGTCTGACCCTATATCTAATTCATCTATAAATACGTATACAGCATGACTGTCTGACCCTATATCTAATTCATCTGTAAATACGTATACAGCATGATTGTTTGACCCTATATCTAATTCATCTGTAAATACGTATACAGCATGATTGTGTGACCCTATATCTAATTCATCTGTAAATACGTATACAGCATGACTGTCTGACCCTATATCTCATCTGTAAATACGTATAAAGCATGACTGTCTGACCCTATATCTAATTCATCTGTGAATACGATGACTGTCTGACCCTATATCTAATTCATCTGTAAATACGTATACAGCATGACTGTCTAACCCTATATCTAATTCATCTGTAAATACGTATAAAGCATGACTGTCTGACACTATATCTAATTCATCTGTAAATACGTATACAGCATGACTTTCTGACCCTATATCTAATTCATCTGTATATACGTATACAGCATGATTGTCTGACCCTATATGTAATTCATCTATAAATACGTATACAGCATGACTGTCTGACCCTATATCTAATTCATCTGTAAATACGTATGTGACAGACCCTTCTGTCAGGACTGAAGGAGTTAACTGTGTTTAGCTTTAAGAAACTATTTTCTAAACACAAGTTGCTGGCTCCAACCATAATTTAGTTAGTGATAAGAATTCCATTGTTTGATCACCCTCAGAGAGAAAACGCCTAAGTGATAAGAAGAGCCAAGAGTGTCTTGTGGTTGAAGTGTTTAAGTAATATAATTCTATTGTATCATGTCAAAGGGCTTGTTCCCTCCATGTAATGTACAACAGTCTTTCAACCCCCATCTGGGGGGGGGGGTCAGACCTGCATAAATACTAGGCATAGCCTTTTAATAAATGACATTCTGTTTAAACCTGAAAACTGGCTGGTTTGTGAATTGCTGATTCCCTATGCAGGACGTTGTTCCCTGGTATTAACCCTTGGTATCCTGTTGGTACCGTAACAATTGGTGGCAAGCGACGGAATGAACCTTATCGCCCAGAAGAGCAACTACACAAGCCAGTAACCTCAGGAAGAGGGGGATTATTACAATACTGACAAAGATGGAAAAGAGAAAAGTAAATTTTGCAGCTTTTAAAAACTTCCTGGAAACAGAAGGAGAGATTGATGGGTACCTTGCGGATTTTGAGAGGCAATGTGCACTACACAAGTTACCTGCAGAGGACTGGGTCACGATATTATCTGGAAAATTATCCGGCCGGGCCAGTGAGGCTTTTCGGGCCATTCCAGATGAGGAACTCGGGGATTATAATACTATAAAAGAGGCTCTGCTCTCCAGGTATGCGGTTACACCGGAGGCATACCGGAGGCGGTTCAGAGACACTGTTAAATTAGCTGGAGATTCCTACCTTGAGTGGGCATGTAAGGTGCACCGCACAGCAGCTCACTGGATAGCGGGGTGCCAAGCCGTATCTGGGGAAGAGGTGCTGCAGCTATTCCTGTTGGAACATTGCTTCGACAAGTTACCCGCAGGAGTTCGAGAGTGGGTTCGGGACCGTAAACCCTCCACCCTGCAGGAAGCGGCTCGCTTGGCAGATGAGTCTACGGATGCCCGCAAACTGGACACTGCTACCACTAAGCCCCCTGCTAGAGTGGAGTACAGACCCCCAGTCACCCCAGCAGCTGCCAGTTACCAAACCCCGGCGCACCGCTATACCACACGGCCTCCGGCCGCGAACTACCCTCAGTGAGCCCTGTTCAATTCGCGGTGCTACTCACAACCTATTCGGTGCTTTAGATGTAAGCAACTAGGGCACAAAAGACCAGAGTGTCCCCTAAACGCAGCGAACCAAGTGCAGTCCTGGAGAAGACCCGCCGGCGGAATCCCACGTAATCCTCAGCCTGCGGCCCGCTACGTAGAGGCGCAAGAATGCTGGAGCATCCTACATGAGGCAGACCTTGTGCAAGCTGCCCACCGGAATAACCGGCAACTGGTTAAAGTGAATGGGAAGAAGGTCAGTGGTCTACGGGATACTGGTGCTACCATGACCTTGCTTCAAAAGAACTTGGTGTCTGAGAAACAGTACACTGGAGACACTGTGGCTGTGATTGTAGCAGGGGGCGATGTGTTCAGCCTACCTGTTGCCAGGGTACATTTGGATTGGGGAGTGGGCGCTAGACCTGTGAATGTGGGGGTCAAGAAGGACTTACCTGCTGATGTTCTTCTTGGAAATGACTTGGCCCCCCTTGTTTCTGCCTACGCCCCTATGGGTCCCGCTGATGTTAACCCTGTGACTACCCGTGCCCAGATCCGTGCAGCAGAGACTGACCCACCTGCTGCTAAGCCCCAGGACGCTGAGCTCAGTAAATCTCTATCCGCTATTGATATGTGGAGGTCCCGTTACAATGCGCTGATGAAGGAGAAGAGGAGCGCAGAGGAAAAAGCACGTTTAGAACGTGAATCTCTGCTAGACAAGCTGCACCGACAGACTGCAGAAAACACCAGCTTGAGAGTGGGACATGAAACCTTAAAGACAAACTTAGCGACACTTGAGGAGAAGCTGACGCTGGCTCATAGTGAGGTGCAGCAACTCAAGGGCACCCTATGTCAGTATGAAGGGATTGTGGATACCTATAAAGAGCAGGTACAGAAAACTCGTAAAGAAGCTGATGGGATTTTGAAGGACTGTTTGGCCCTGGTCTGGGCACTGAGGAATTTGAACCCTTGTTTGTATGGACAGGAATTCTCTCTCAAAACAGGAATACAGATGGATTGTCCCAGCAAACTGACATGCCTACCACCTCCTAGTCCGGTCATCCCCAGGTTGACCCGCAAAAGGGTCAAGCCGGGTCTGCCGGAGTGTTCCACAAGGGGGGAGCTATGTGACAGACCCTTCTGTCAGGACTGAAGGAGTTAACTGTGTTTAGCTTTAAGAAACTATTTTCTAAACACAAGTTGCTGGCTCCAACCATAATTTAGTTAGTGATAAGAATTCCATTGTTTGATCACCCTCAGAGAGAAAACGCCTAAGTGATAAGAAGAGCCAAGAGTGTCTTGTGGTTGAAGTGTTTAAGTAATATAATTCTATTGTATCATGTCAAAGGGCTTGTTCCCTCCATGTAATGTACAACAGTCTTTCAACCCCCATCTGAGGGGGGGGGGGGGTTCAGACCTGCATAAATACTAGGCATAGCCTTTAATAAATGACATTCTGTTTAAACCTGAAAACTGGCTGGTTTGTGAATTGCTGATTCCCTATGCAGGACGTTGTTCCCTGGTATTAACCCTTGGTATCCTGTTGGTACCGTAACAACGTATACAGCATGATTGTCTGACCCTATATCTCATTTGTAAATACGTATACAGCCTTATTGTCTGACCCTGTATCTAATTCATCTGTAAATACATATACAGCATGATTGTCTGACCCTATATCTAATTCATCTATAAATACATATACAGCATGACTGTCTGACCCTATATCTAATTCATCTGTAAATACGTATAAAGCATGGCTGTCTGACCCTATATCTAATTCATCTGTAAATACGTATACAGCATGACTGTCTGACCCTATATCTAATTCATCAGTAAATATGTATACAGCATGATTGTCTGACCCTATATCTCATCTGTAAATATGTATACAGCATGACTGTCTGACCCTATATCTAATTCATCTGTAAATACGTATAAAGCATGACTGTCTGACCCTATATCTAATTCATCTTTAAATACGTGTACAGCATGACTGTCTGACCCTATATCTAATTCATCTGTAAATATGTATACAGCATGATTGTCTGACCCTATATCTCATCTGTAAATACGTATACAGCATGGCTGTCTGACCCTATATCTAATTGATCTATAAATACGTATACAGCATGACTGTCTGACCCTATATCTAATTCATCTATAAATACGTATACAGCATGACTGTCTGACCCTATATCTAATTCATCTGTAGATACATATAAAGCATGACTGTCTGACCCTATATCTCATCTGTAAATACGTATACAGCATGACTGTCTGACGCTATATCTAATTCATCTGTAAATATGTATACAGCATGATTGTCTGACCCTATATCTAATTCATCTGTAAATACGTATACAGCATGATTGTCTGACACTATATCGAATTCATCTGTAAATACGTATACAGCATGATTGTCTGACCCTATATCTAATTAATCTGTAAATACGTATACAGCATGACTGTCTGACCCTATATCTAATTCATCTGTAAATACGTATACAGCATGACTGTCTGACCCTATATCTCATCTGTAAATATGTATACAGCATGATTGTCTGACCCTATATCTAATTCATCTGTAAATACGTATACAGCATGACTGTCTGACCCTATATCTAATTCATCTGTAAATTCGTATACAGCATGACTGTCTGACTCTATATCTAATTCATCTGTAAATACGTATACAGCATGATTGTCTGACCCTATATCTAATTCATCTGTAAATACGTATACAGCATGATTGTCTGACCCTATATCTAATTCATCTGTAAATACATATACAGCATGATTGTCTGACCCCATATCTAATTCATCTGTAAATACGTATACAGCATGATTGTCTGACCCCATATCTAATTCATCTGTAAATACGTATACAGCATGATTGTCTGACCCTATATCTAATTCATCTGTAAATACGTATACAGCATGACTGTCTGACCCTATATCTAATTAATCTGTAAATATATATACAGCATGATTGTCTGACCTATATCTAATTCATCTGTAAATACGTATAAAGCATGACTGTCTGACCCTATATCTCATCTGTAAATACGTATACAGCATGACTGTCTGACCCTATATCTAATTCATCTGTAAATACGTATACAGCATGACTGTCTGACTCTATATCTAATTTATCTGTAAATACATATACAGCATTATTGTCTGACCCTATATCTCATCTGTAAATACGTATACAGCATGATTGTCTGACCCTATATCTCATCTGTAAATACGTATACAGCATGACTGTCTTACCCTATATCTAATTCATCTGTAAATACGTATACAGCATGATTGTCTGACCCTATATCTAATTCATCTGTAAATATGTATACAGCATTATTGTCTGACCCTATATCTAATTAATCTATAAATACGTATACAGCATGACTGTCTGACCCTATATCTCATCTGTAAATACGTATACAGCATGACTGTCTGACCCTATATCTAATTCATCTGTAAATACGTATACAGCATGACTGTCTGACGCTATATCTAATTCATCTATAAATACGTATACAGCATGGCTGTCTGACCCTATATCTAATTAATCTATAAATACGTATACAGCATGACTGTCTGACCCTATATCTCATCTGTAAATACGTATACAGCATGACTGTCTGACCCTATATCTAATTCATCTGTAAATATGTATACAGCATGACTGTCTGACGCTATATCTAATTCATCTATAAATACGTATACAGCATGACTGTCTGACCCTATATCTAATTAATCTGTAAATACATATACAGCATTACTGTCTGACACTATATCTAATTCATCTGTAAATATGTATACAGCATGATTGTCTGACCCTATATCTAATTCATCTGTAAATACGTATACAGCATGATTGTCTGACCCTATATCTAATTCATCTGTAAATACGTATACAGCATGACTGTCTGACCCTATATCTAATTTATCTATAAATACGTATACAGCATGATTGTCTGACCCTATATCTCATCTGTAAATACGTATACAGCATGACTGTCTGACGCTATATCTAATTCATCTGTAAATATGTATACAGCATGATTGTCTGACCCTATATCTAATTCATCTGTAAATACGTATACAGCATGATTGTCTGACCCTATATCTAATTCATCTGTAAATATGTATACAGCATTATTGTCTGACCCTATATCTAATTAATCTATAAATACGTATACAGCATTACTGTCTGACCCTATATCTCATCTGTAAATACGTATACAGCATGACTGTCTGACCCTATATCTAATTCATCTGTAAATACGTATACAGCATGACTGTCTGACGCTATATCTAATTCATCTATAAATACGTATACAGCATGGCTGTCTGACCCTATATCTAATTAATCTATAAATACGTATACAGCATGACTGTCTGACCCTATATCTCATCTGTAAATACGTATACAGCATGACTGTCTGACCCTATATCTAATTCATCTGTAAATATGTATACAGCATGACTGTCTGACGCTATATCTAATTCATCTATAAATACGTATACAGCATGACTGTCTGACCCTATATCTAATTCATCTGTAAATACATATACAGCATTACTGTCTGACACTATATCTAATTCATCTGTAAATATGTATACAGCATGATTGTCTGACCCTATATCTAATTCATCTGTAAATACGTATACAGCATGATTGTCTGACCCTATATCTAATTCATCTGTAAATACGTATACAGCATGACTGTCTGACCCTATATCTAATTTATCTATAAATACGTATACAGCATGATTGTCTGACCCTATATCTCATCTGTAAATACGTATACAGCATGACTGTCTGACGCTATATCTAATTCATCTGTAAATATGTATACAGCATGATTGTCTGACCCTATATCTAATTCATCTGTAAATACGTATACAGCATGATTGTCTGACCCTATATCTAATTCATCTGTAAATACATATACAGCATGACTATCTGACCCTATATCTAATTCATCTATAAATACATATACAGCATGATTGTCTGACCCTATATCTAATTCATCTGTAAATACGTATACAGCATGACTGTCTAACCCTATATCTAATTCATCTGTAAATACGTATACAGCATGATTGTTTGACCCTATATCTAATTCATCTGTAAATACGCATACAGCATGATTGTCTGACGCTATATCTAATTCATCTATAAATACGTATACAGCATAACTGTCTGACCCTATATCTAATTCATCTGTAAATACATATACAGCATTACTGTCTGACGCTATATCTAATTCATCTGTAAATATGTATACAGCATGATTGTCTGACCCTATATCTAATTCATCTGTAAATACGTATACAGCATGACTGTCTGACCCTATATCTAATTCATCTGTAAATACGCATACAGCATGACTGTCTGACGCTATATCTAATTCATCTATAAATACGTATACAGCATGATTGTCTGACCCTATATCTCATCTGTAAATACGTATACAGCATGACTGTCTGACCCTATATCTAATTCATCTGTAAATACGCATACAGCATGACTGTCTGACGCTATATCTAATTCATCTATAAATACGTATACAGCATGATTGTCTGACCCTATATCTCATCTGTAAATACGTATACAGCATGACTGTCTGACCCTATATCTAATTCATCTGTAAATACATATACAGCATGATTGTCTGACCCTATATCTAATTCATCTGTAAATACGTATACAGCATGACTGTCTGACCCTATATCTAATTCATCTGTAAATACGTATACAGCATGACTGTCTGACGCTATATCTAATTCATCTATAAATACGTATACAGCATGACTGTCTGACCCTATATCTAATTCATCTATAGATACGTATACAGCATGACTGTCTGACCCTATATCTCATCTGTAAATACGTATACAGCATGATTGTCTGACTCTATATCTAATTCATCTGTAAATACGTATACAGCATGATTGTCTGACCCTATATCTCATCTGTAAATACGTATACAGCATGATTGTCTGACCCTATATCTAATTCATCTATAAATACGTATACAGCATGACTGTCTGACCCTATATCTCATCTGTAAATACGTATACAGCATGATTGTCTGACCCTATATCTAATTAATCTGTAAATATGTATACAGCATGATTGTCTGACCCTATATCTAATTCATCTGTAAATACGTATACAGCATGATTGTCTGACCCTATATCTAATTAATCTATAAATACGTATACAGCATGACTGTCTGACCCTATATCTCATCTGTAAATACGTATACAGCATGATTGTCTGACTCTATATCTAATTCATCTGTAAATATGTATACAGCATGATTGTCTGACCCTATATCTAATTCATCTGTAAATATGTATACAGCATGATTGTCTGACCCTATATCTAATTCATCTGTAAATACGTATACAGCATGATTGTCTGACCCTATATCTAATTCATCTATAAATACATATACAGCATTACTGTCTGACCCTATATCTAATTCATCTGTAAATACATATACAGCATGATTGTCTGACTCTATATCTAATTCATCTGTAAATACGTATACAGCATGACTGTCTGACCCTATATCTAATTAATCTGTAAATATGTATACAGCATGATTGTCTGACCCTATATCTAATTCATCTATAAATACATATACAGCATTACTGTCTGACCCTATATCTAATTCATCTGTAAATACATATACAGCATGATTGTCTGACTCTATATCTAATTCATCTGTAAATACGTATACAGCATGACTGTCTGACCCTATATCTAATTCATCTGTAAATACGCATACAGCATGATTGTCTGACCCTATATCTAATTCATCTGTAAATACGTATACAGCATGATTGTCTGACCCTATATCTAATTCATCTGTAAATACGTATACAGCATGACTGTCTGACCCTATATCTAATTCATCTGTAAATACGTATACAGCATGATTGTCTGACCCTATATCTAATTCATCTGTAAATATGTATACAGCATTATTGTCTGACCCTATATCTAATTAATCTATAAATACGTATACAGCATGACTGTCTGACCCTATATCTCATCTGTAAATACGTATACAGCATGATTGTCTGACCCTATATCTAATTCATCTGTAAATACGTATACAGCATGATTGTGTGACCCTATATCTAATTCATCTGTAAATACGTATACAGCATGATTGTCTGACCCTATATCTAATTCATCTATAAATACGTATACAGCATGATTGTCTGACCCTATATCTCATCTGTAAATACGTATACAGCATGATTGTCTGACCCTATATCTAATTCATCTGTAAATACGTATACAGCATGACTGTCTGACCCTATATCTAATTCATCTGTAAATACGTATACAGCATGATTGTCTGACTCTATATCTAATTCATCTGTAAATACGTATACAGCATGACTGTCTGACCCTATATCTAATTCATCTGTAAATACGTATACAGCATGATTGTCTGACCCTATATCTAATTCATCTGTAAATACGTATACAGCATGACTGTCTGACCCTATATCTCATCTGTAAATACGTATACAGCATGATTGTCTGACCCTATATCTAATTCATCTGTAAATACGTATACAGCATGATTGTCTGACCCTATATCTAATTCATCTGTAAATACATATACAGCATGATTGTCTGACACCATATCTAATTCATCTGTAAATACGTATACAGCATGATTGTCTGACCCTATATCTCATCTGTAAATACGTATACAGCATGACTGTCTGACCCTATATCTAATTCATCTGTAAATATGTATACAGCATGATTGTCTGACCCTATATCTAATTCATCTGTAAATACATATACAGCATGATTGTCTGACCCTATATCTAATTCATCTGTAAATACATATACAGCATGACTGTCTGACCCTATATCTAATTCATCTATAAATACATATACAGCATGATTGTCTGACCCTATATCTAATTCATCTGTAAATACGTATACAGCATGACTGTCTGACCCTATATCTAATTCATCTGTAAATACGTATACAGCATGACTGTCTAACCCTATATCTAATTCATCTGTAAATACGTATACAGCATGATTGTTTGACCCTATATCTAATTCATCTGTAAATACGCATACAGCATGATTGTCTGACGCTATATCTAATTCATCTATAAATACGTATACAGCATAACTGTCTGACCCTATATCTAATTCATCTGTAAATACATATACAGCATTACTGTCTGACGCTATATCTAATTCATCTGTAAATATGTATACAGCATGATTGTCTGACCCTATATCTAATTCATCTATAAATACGTATACAGCATGATTGTCTGACCCTATATCTAATTCATCTGTAAATACGTATACAGCATGACTGTCTGACCCTATATCTAATTCATCTGTAAATACGCATACAGCATGACTGTCTGACGCTATATCTAATTCATCTATAAATACGTATACAGCATGATTGTCTGACCCTATATCTCATCTGTAAATACGTATACAGCATGACTGTCTGACCCTATATCTAATTCATCTGTAAATACGCATACAGCATGACTGTCTGACGCTATATCTAATTCATCTATAAATACGTATACAGCATGATTGTCTGACCCTATATCTCATCTGTAAATACGTATACAGCATGACTGTCTGACCCTATATCTAATTCATCTATAAATACGTATACAGCATGATTGTCTGACCCTATATCTAATTCATCTGTAAATACGTATACAGCATGACTGTCTGACCCTATATCTAATTCATCTGTAAATACGTATACAGCATGACTGTCTGACGCTATATCTAATTCATCTATAAATACGTATACAGCATGACTGTCTGACCCTATATCTTATTCATCTATAGATACATATACAGCATGACTGTCTGACCCTATATCTCATCTGTAAATACGTATACAGCATGATTGTCTGACTCTATATCTAATTCATCTGTAAATACGTATACAGCATGATTGTCTGACCCTATATCTCATCTGTAAATACGTATACAGCATGATTGTCTGACCCTATATCTAATTCATCTATAAATACGTATACAGCATGACTGTCTGACCCTATATCTAATTAATCTGTAAATATGTATACAGCATGATTGTCTGACCCTATATCTAATTCATCTGTAAATACGTATACAGCATGATTGTCTGACCCTATATCTAATTAATCTATAAATACGTATACAGCATGACTGTCTGACCCTATATCTCATCTGTAAATACGTATACAGCATGATTGTCTGACTCTATATCTAATTCATCTGTAAATATGTATACAGCATGATTGTCTGACCCTATATCTAATTCATCTGTAAATATGTATACAGCATGATTGTCTGACCCTATATCTAATTCATCTGTAAATACGTATACAGCATGATTGTCTGACCCTATATCTAATTCATCTATAAATACATATACAGCATTACTGTCTGACCCATATCTAATTCATCTGTAAATACATATACAGCATGATTGTCTGACTCTATATCTAATTCATCTGTAAATACGTATACAGCATGACTGTCTGACCCTATATCTAATTAATCTGTAAATATGTATACAGCATGATTGTCTGACCCTATATCTAATTCATCTATAAATACATATACAGCATTACTGTCTGACCCTATATCTAATTCATCTGTAAATACATATACAGCATGATTGTCTGACCCTATATCTAATTCATCTGTAAATACGTATACAGCATGACTGTCTGACCCTATATCTAATTCATCTGTAAATACATATACAGCATGATTGTCTGACCCTATATCTAATTCATCTGTAAATACGTATACAGCATGACTGTCTGACCCTATATCTAATTCATCTGTAAATACGTATACAGCATGATTGTCTGACCCTATATCTAATTCATCTGTAAATACGTATACAGCATGACTGTCTGACCCTATATCTCATCTGTAAATACGTATACAGCATGATTGTCTGACCCTATATCTAATTCATCTGTAAATACGTATACAGCATGACTGTCTGACCCTATATCTCATCTGTAAATACGTATACAGCATGACTGTCTGACCCTATATCTAATTCATCTGTAAATACATATACAGCATGACTGTCTGACTCTATATCTAATTCATCTGTAAATACATATACAGCATGACTGTCTGACTCTATATCTAATTCATCTGTAAATACGTATACAGCATGATTGTCTGACCCTATATCTAATTCATCTGTAAATACATATACAGCATGATTGTCTGACACCATATCTAATTCATCTGTAAATACATATACAGCATGATTGTCTGACCCTATATCTAATTCATCTGTATATACGTATACAGCATGACTGTCTGACCCTATATCTAATTAATCTGTAAATATGTATACAGCATGACTGTCTGACTCTATATCTAATTCATCTGTAAATATGTATACAGCATGACTGTCTGAACCTATATCTAATTCATCTGTAAATACGTATACAGCATGATTGTCTGACCTATATCTAATTCATCTGTAAATACGTATACAGCATGACTGTCTGACCCTATATCTAATTCATCTGTAAATACGTATACAGCATGACTGTCTGACCCTATATCTCATCTGTAAATACGTATACAGCATGATTGTCTGACCCTATATCTCATCTGTAAATACGTATACAGCATGATTGTCTGACCCTAGCAGTCCCATTTATCAAGCTCCGTACGGAGCTTGAAGGGCCGTGTTTCTGGCGAGTCTTCAGACTCGCCAGGAACACAACTTATGAAGCAGCGGTCTAAAGACCGCTGCTCCATAACCCTGTCCGCCTGCTCTGAACAGGCGGACAGGAATCGCCGGACATCAACCCGATCGAATACGATCGGGTTGATTGACAGCTCCCTGCTGGCGGCCGATTGGCCGCGAGTCAGCAGGGGGCGGCGTTGCACCAGCAGCTCTTGTGAGCTGCTGGTGCAATGTTAAATGCGGAGAGCGTATTGCTCTCCGCATTTAGCGAGGTCTTGCGGACCTGATCCGCAGTGTCGGATCAGGTCCGCAAGCCCTTTGATAAATGGGCCTGTATATCTCATCTGTAAATATGTATACAGCATGATTGTCTGAACCTATATCTCATCTGTAAATACGTATACAGCATGATTGTCTGACTCTATATCTAATTCATCTGTAAATATGTATACAGCATGATTGTCTGACCCTATATCTAATTCATCTGTAAATATGTATACAGCATGATTGTCTGACCCTATATCTAATTCATCTGTAAATACGTATACAGCATTACTGTCTGACGCTATATCTAATTCATCTGTAAATACGTATACAGCATGACTGTCTGACCCTATATCTAATTCATCTATAAATACGTATACAGCATGGCTGTCTGACGCTATATCTAATTCATCTGTAAATACGTATACAGCATGATTGTCTGACCCTATATCTAATTCATCTGTAAATACGCATACAGCATTACTGTCTGACGCTATATCTAATTAATCTATAAATACGTATACAGCATTACTGTCTGACTCTATATCTAATTCATCTGTAAATACATATACAGCATGGCTGTCTGACGCTATATCTAATTCATCTATAAATACGTATACAGCATGATTGTCTGACCCTATATCTAATTCATCTATAAATACGTATACAGCATGATTGTCTGACCCTATATCTAATTAATCTATAAATACGTATACAGCATTACTGTCTGACGCTATATCTAATTCATCTGTAAATACATATACAGCATGGCTGTCTGACGCTATATCTAATTCATCTGTAAATACATATACAGCATGATTGTCTGACCCTATATCTAATTCATCTGTAAATACGCATACAGCATTACTGTCTGACGCTATATCTAATTCATCTATAAATACGTATACAGCATGATTGTATCAGCTCTACACATTTGCTTTGTGAATTGTAGTAAAATATTTGTATTGCAAACTGCCTTGACATCTACAGACCTTTAATATATTGCTTATTATACGCTTTTCAGGATGAATATTTAACCTGCCTGTTAATCTTTGTGCAGAAATGCAGTCAGTCAGCCAATACTGCATAATGTTGGCTTAAAACGTCACATTGCGCAGATGCTGGGGTATCGCTGCCAAACTCACATTTTCTCCCTGTTATACCTGCAGGATCCCTCAGCAAGCCCTGATCATCGCTCTATGAGAGGTCACACCAAATGGTGCAGAATTGTCATTTATTTATAAAGTAGAATCTTCAGGGGAAAGAGTCACTGTGTGAAAAGATTTAACTTCTGTAGGAGCTGTCATGCATTCAGTATAAATAAAATGTAAGACTCAACTGAAGTAATGCCAGACACATTATCTGTTTTCCATTTGATTAAAGCCAAGTTATGATATTCACTCAAATGAAACAGTATTTGTGTGAGCTGATCTGGTGGTGTCTTTATATCAGACCATCTTGTTTAATTGCTTCCTATTGCCCCAAACAACGATCCTGCTGCTGTGTGCTACGCTGGGCACGATGGGCTGTACGTTATGCCGATAAATTGGAACCACTAGGGAAAAAAAGTCAGCAGATTTTTCATAGCAGCTCCTTTTTATTGTCTGTAACAGACTCATATTGTCACTGAATAGGCTGTTGGGGTTAGATATAAGGAGAGGTCCCCTAATGTAGGGAAAGCACGGGTAATTAGTTTTAATGGATCATTTAATGACATTTATACCAGGTAATATTTATGAGAAAAAGCATTTTTCTCAAGGTTTGGTGGCAGCTAAAATGTTAAATTCTTTGTGTTTCAAACAGGGCAACATCACAGCCCATGAAATAAACCTAATATATAGCAACAGGATTGTCCCTCTGTAGTGACTATAATCTAGGCCTAATTGTAAACGGTAAAACCTATGAAATAAATGCAGAACAGTGATTATTAATTACAACCGTATTGTATTAAATAATTCTAATGGACCATAAAATACCTGATTGAGCTGGTGTGCAATTTATAGCTAGACAATTTACATCCCTGTTGCTTTTTTTGTTTATAATGATATCTGGTATTTAGTGCCTATTGTGGCCGGAGCGGTCATATAATGGCACTGGGACAATAAGGCAGATTGCCTGATGTCACCAAATAAAGGTCAGGATATGGAATCTGTCACATCATATTGTGACCTAAGAATCATATGTGACAGTCAAGACTGGCAATCATAGATTTATATTTTTGTAGCTCACGAAATAAAAAAAAGAACTTTGAAAAAAACAGGTTCAACAAGACCAGAGCAAGTACAGTGGGTATTTTGTCTGCACTACTAAATCAATTAGTGTGTTACTTTTCTTTTGTAAAATACATTTTTATTAAGGTTTTTGTACAATAAAAAGAGAAATCTAAGGTTTGTCATACTTCTAACAAGTGAATATATACATTATCGTTTCAGGCTCACAGGGGAACGTATATTATGCTCACAGCGTAAAGCCTAAAAACGCTAACAGAGAAACGATAAACAGAAGCAGCTAGTGAGCAAGAACTTCCACTAGAGGTGGCACCTGTGTATGCAAAGCATAAACAAAATATAAATGTCTGAAACAGGAGTAAAAAAAGGTTAGACAAACATAAATAAAACCTCAGTTTTCTTTCAATACATAGCTGTTTAGATCTACAATATGAACATACAATTCAAAATAGAAGAAAAACTTGTGGTAAGTGTATGGGGAATTTAATTGTTAAGTGAGATATTGGGTGAAAGGGTTCAGCAGACAAGAGTCGCTTGTATAATTAACTCTTTAGAAAAACTGTATCATACTGCACTCAGTCAGCTAGCATAGTAGGTCACTCTGAGGCCGCTGTATAGTACTATAGACCCTTGGATATTGAGATGATTACTGGAAGCCTGAAAAAAAAAGACAGATACAAAATTACGATGCACTGTACCTTATTTTTGGGCATATAAGTAATATGAGATACCTCCTGCATCCTCCATCAATGATTGCACTGCCTTGGCCGCCGGCGGTGCCCATAATGGGATAGCTTATGTAGAGGATTTGTAATATCTTTTTGGTAAGCAGAGACAAGCAAATAACTACTCTTGGTAATTGTAATAATAACCCCTTTCCACCAAGAACTAGACGACACATAGCTTGGGAGTCAACAACAACTATTTCTTCAACAGAAAAAACAACAAACACTTTTTAAAAACAGTCTCCCCTACAAGGGGTTTCCCAACTGAAACAGCAGGGAGTTTAAACAGTAACATACAGTTTAACATACATTTTAACCATTAGCCTAAATAACAATTCCTACATAGTTCATAAGTGGCGAGGTTTGCCACAATGCTCCCCCAGAACCAAACCGGCATACCCAGTCTGATCCCAACGGATTGGCTTGGGGAGGTCCGGAGGAGTGTTCACAGATCAAGGTTCAAGTTCAGTTTGTCGGCCTCTAGCCATTTTATCTAGGAGCTCATCTATCCGGGGCATAGGGTAGGCTTCAGAGACGGTTTTATCATTAAGTTTCGGGTAGTCTACGCAGAAGCGGGTCGTGCCGTCCTGCTTCGGCACTAGAACTACCGGCGAGGCCCAGGGGCTGTCCGAATGCTCAATCACTCCTTACTGTAGCATCTCGTCAATCTCCTTCCGCATATGTTCTCTCACCGATTCTGGTATGCGGTAAGGAGGTTGACGCATGGGAGGTGACCTGGGTTTTCTACCCTATGGGTGGCCAGTCGAGTATATCCAGGCACGTTGGAGAAAGTGTCTCTCTTTTCCTGCAGTAGCTCTGCTATTTGAGCTCGTTCCCGAGGACTTAACCGGTCACCCAATTGTACCTCTCCCAGACCTTCGTTCCGGTTCTTCATTCCTAGGAGGTCGGGAAGAGGTAAACTGTCTGCGTCGTCCGCGGCAGGGGCGCAAATAGCATTCACCTCCTCTGCGCGTTCATGGTACGGCTTCAACATATTTACATGGAGCATGCATCTACCGCCTGCTCCAGTACATGGGCCGATCACATAGGTGGTGTCACAGATTTGTTCCACTACCTTGTATGGGCCCTGCCAGGAGGCCTGCAGTTTATCATTTTTGACCGGTTTTAAGATTAGCACCTTCTGCCCAGTCTGAAAACTACAGCCCCTGGCGCCCCTATCATACCAACGGCGCTGACGGGTTTGAGCCGCCTGAAGGTTGGAGCGGACGGTCCGAGTCAGGGCCTCCAGGCGCTCCCTAAACTCCAGCACGTATGGTACGATAGGAGTACCGTCACTAGTGACTTCCACCTCCCAATGCTCTCGGATTAAGTCTAGGGGACCCCGTACCCTCCTTCCGAATAATAATTCAAAGGGAGAGAACCCCGTGGACTCCTGAGGTACCTCCCGGTAGGCGAAAAGCAAATGGGGTAGAAACCGCTCCCAGTTCTTCTGGGTATCCATGAACATGCGGAGCATCTGTTTTAGTGTTCCATTAAACCGTTCACAGAGCCCATTAGACTGGGGGTGATAAGCGGAATTTACAATGGGTTTCACCCCACATGCTCTCCACAACTGGTGGGTAATCTCGGCCGTAAACTGGGTGCCCCGGTCCGAAATAATCTCCCGGGGAAATCCCATGCGGGAGAAGATTCTGATGAGGGCATCCGCCACGGTCTCGGCATAAATATTAGCCAGAGCCACTGCCTCGGGATATCGGGTGGCATAATCCACGACCGTGAGTATATACCTCTTCCCCGAGGGGCTAGGCTTGGCTAGGGGGCCAATGAGGTCCACCGCCACTCGACTAAAAGGCTCCTCTATTATGGGGAGGGAGTGTAGCTTCGCCTTATATCGGTCTCCTCTCTTCCCTACTCGTTGGCAGGTGTCACACGTCTGGCAATACTGCCTAATATCTTTGGTGATCCCTGGCCAAAAGAAATTCTGAGTTAGGCGGTGCTTCGTCCGACTAACTCCTAGGTGGCCAGACAGCGGAATATCGTGGGCAACCCGTAGCAGTTCTCGTCTATACCTCTGAGGTACTATTAACTGCTGAACGGACAGGGGAATAGATCCAGCCACTATCTTCTCTGCATACCTGTACAGTAACCCCTTGTCCCAACCATACCTCTCTCCTTCCAACCCCGCCTTATTCTGGTCTACCTTATCCCTATATACTTGCAACGAGGGGTCAGTGGCCACTTCGCTACCAAACTCTAGTGGAGGGGCCCAAGAGACATTAGGGGGGGTGATTGCTTACCTGAGCCTCAGAGTGATCAGCCAGTGCGTTGGTGCGGGCCTGTTGTCGGGTAACCACGGGCAGTGCTGCTTGTGGGGAGGTTCGGGGTGCAAACGCTAAAGTCAGCTCCCCTAAGTCGTTGCCCAAAATAACGTCTGCGGGAAAATTTTGCATAAGGCCCACTTCTACGTTCCCCGACCCTGCTCCCCAATCCAAGTGTACTTTGGCCGTGGGAATCTTGTAAATGGCTCCCCCGGCCACCCGGACAGCTACACAGTCACCGGTGAGTTGATTGGTGGAAACTAAATGTTGCCGGAGCAAGGTTATGGTGGCCCCAGAGTCATGCAGCCCTTGGACACGCCAGCCCTCTATATAGACCACCTGGCGGTGGCTTTGTAGGTTGTCCGAATCGGCCTGTACTGGGTTTACCTCGTGTAAGATGCCCAAGGGTTCCTCGTGGAAGACTGCAGGTTGGGTCTGTAGTCGGGGCTCGTTCTGGTAGCAGTGTACAGCTGCCCGGTTGTTTGACAAGTTGTTCTGGTTGTTCCAGGTGGATCGGTTCTTGTACCTGGGACAGTCTCTCTGAATGTGCCCTTGTTGGTTACAAAGATGGCAACGGATAGCTGATCAAGTCTGGTATTGGGGAGGGGGTGGGTAGATTCCCCCTCCAGTATGGGGTAGCAGAGGTGTGGGAGCTGCAGTGGGGGTTGGGTTGACCCCAATACTGGAGCGTTGCTGTGTTCGTTGAGCTCTCCGAGCGTCTTGGTATTCGTCGGCCAAGGTCGCTGCGGTATGTACTGTGCACGGTTTTCGATCTCTCAGCCAGTTTTGCAATTCAGTGGACACCCCTTGGAAGAATTGCTCCATCAACAGGAGTTGTAAAAGGTCTTCCAACTGGGTGACTTGGGCTGCCTGCAACCAGCCTTTAGCGGCCCTGGTTAGCAGATGCGCCCACTCAGTGTGGGTATCTTTCTCCAGCTTCTTCAGGTCTCGGAACCGCTGTCGGTATGCCTCCGGGATAATAGCATAACTAGTCAGGATGGCCTGTTTTACCTTCTGGTAGTCCCTGCTGTCCTCATCTGGTATGGTGCGGTAGGCTTCAGCGGCCCGCCCGGATAACTTGCCAGCCAGTAGGAGAACTTGGTCAGCGGTACTAATATTATGCAGTTGGCATAATCGCTCAAAGTCCTGTAGGTACCCATCGATATCCTCCGTGTCGGTATGATCCTTGAATGCGTGGTAGGGAATCTTAGCTTTCCCTGTACCAGCACTGGAGTGTACTGGTAGCCCCTCTCCGGGTCTCGGGGAGGTTTGTCGGGTCACCATCAAGTACTCCTGTACGTCTGCTGATGTCCGTGTCAGGAGCTCTTCCGAATGGGGTAGTGGAAAAAAAGCCAACCGGGTCCGCATCTCTTTTTGGAATTCAGTTTTGTTGTTCGCCATGGGTACGGCCGTACCTGCTAGCCGGTCTCCCTCCATGAGCTCTGCAATCAGCCTTGCTTTGGTTTTATTGCTGGCAATAATTCCTCTCGCCTCCAGTAATTCCTTCAATGCAGTTCTCTTTAGTCTGGTATAATCTGTCCCCATTCACCGTCTGTTCATATACATCACATGTCGTACGACTTGCTGTGCGGTTTGAATCCCGTCGCTTGCCACCAATTGTAGCAGAGAGGCAGTAGGATCTGTAATATCTTTTGGGTAGGCAGAGACAAGCAAGTAACTACTCTTGGTAATTGTAGCAGAGAGGCAGTAGGATCTGTAATATCTTTTGGGTAGGCAGAGACAAGCAAGTAACTACTCTTGGTAATTGTAGCAGAGAGGCAGTAGGATCTGTAATATCTTTTTGGTAAGCAGAGACAAGCAAATAACTACTCTTGGTAATTGTAATAATAACCCCTTTCCACCAAGAGTAGTTATTTGCTTGTCTCTGCTTACCAAAAAGATATTACAGATCCTACTGCCTCTCTGCTACAATTACCAAGAGTAGTTACTTGCTTGTCTCTGCCTACCCAAAAGATATTACAGATCCTACTGCCTCTCTGCTACAATTACCAAGAGTAGTTACTTGCTTGTCTCTGCCTACCCAAAAGATATTACAGATCCCACCGCTGCCACCAATTGTAGCAGAGAGGCAGTAGGATCTGTAATATCTTTTGGGTAGGCAGAGACAAGCAAGTAACTACTCTTGGTAATTGTAGCAGAGAGGCAGTAGGATCTGTAATATCTTTTGGGTAGGCAGAGACAAGCAAGTAACTACTCTTGGTAATTGTAGCAGAGAGGCAGTAGGATCTGTAATATCTTTTTGGTAAGCAGAGACAAGCAAATAACTACTCTTGGTAATTGTAATAATAACCCCTTTCCACCAAGAACTAGACGACACATAGCTTGGGAGTCAACAACAACTATTTCTTCAACAGAAAAAACAACATACACTTTTTAAAAACAGTCTCCCCTACAAGGGGTTTCCCAACTGAAACAGCAGGGAGTTTAAACAGTAAATGTACAGTTTAACATACATTTTAACCATTAGCCTAAATAACAATTCCTGCATAGTTCATAAGTGGCGAGGTTTGCCACAAAGGTTGTTTCTTGCGTAGTAACTAGATGCTTATTGGATAGAGGTACATGCTAAATTCAATATTATACTGCTTTTCTGAGATGAGTTTAGCGTTCTATAGCTGCTATTATTCTTAGATTAAATAGAGATCTAGGGACCCTGCGAGGATTTGTGGTGAAGGGGTGTGGGTGGAGTTCCGAAGGCTTATGATCACTGTTATTCATATATGTCACTGAGGCCTCAAAGAAATGTAAGCTATGGAGATAGACAGCTGCTATGACTAGTATGTTTAAATGACACAATAACTGACACATATGAAGAATGCTATGAGAACTGTAAGAAGGCAAACAAACATAAGGTTAAACAAGTCTAACTCTAGATTGTACATAAATAGGTATAAGATTATGTCGTTAGCCTATTCCTGCCTTCTGGAGAACCAGGGATGGTAACAGAGTTGCATAGTCTCATATAGAGCAGGGACGAGGGAGGGTAACTGTAATCCTAGAAAGTTGTCCGATCGGCCTTCGTTTGTCTCTAGAGATGGTAGGGATCTCTGAGGACAACATCACCATTCTTTTGCTGCCAGCTGGTGAAAGAATTGTGGAGCTGCACTTTGGGTCCTTTGGAGTACTTAGTAGAATAGTCTCACTGTATAGTGTCCCAAATAGGCTGGAAAGGATAGTCTCACTGTATAGTGTCTCAAATATGCTTGAAAGGATAGTCTCACTGTATAGTGTCCCAAATAGGCTGGAAAGGATAGTCTCACTGTATAGTATCCCAAATAGGCTGGAAAGGATAGTCTCACTGTATAGTGTCCCAAATAGGCTGGAAAGGATAGTCTCACTGTATAGTGTCCCAAATAGGCTGGAAAGGATAGTCTCACTGTATAGTATCCCAAATAGGCTGGAAAGGATAGTCTCAATGTATAGTGTCTCAAATAGGCTGGAAAGGATAGTCTCACTGTATAGTGTCCCAAATAGGCTGGAAAGGATAGTCTCACTGTATAGTGTCCCAAATAGGCTGGAAAGGATAGTCTCACTGTATAGTGTCCTGAATAGGCTGGAAAGGATAGTCTCAGATCAAGGGCTTGAATGCTTGATGGAGGGCAGGTTGTATGCTGCGTATTATAGATCATGATAGCTGTGCTTCTCATTCCCGCTGTCAGAACAGGTATCCACAGGGGTGGAGCAGCATCGAGAACTTCCATGTGTCGGTGTAGAGTACATAAATTGTGGCAGCTGCCTAGCATATTCCAGGACCTCAAACAGGCTTTCCTTGAAATCATCAAAGTGCTTCTCTAAGGTTTGTGAGATTCTCACCTCCCACCTGTCTAGGGACTCCATATCTCTGAAGAGGTAACCCAAAAATCTTATAAGCAGCGTACCGAGTATATGTTAGGGTCTGCTTCTGGATGCTTTCTGAGTGCAGTACTTATGTACAATAGCCGGTTAGCAGGGAGGGGGTTTCCACAGCCCTGATCTATATGTCAGTGGTTTGTGAAGCAGCCGTTAAGACTACATCCGCATGAGACTCTTGCGTGTGGGTTCTCGCTTTGATTGAGTAGTTAGGCTCTATGTACTCGCATGAGTATTATGAAAAGGAGCTCCAAAAAGCTCTTCTTTTGACAGGAGATAGTGGAAAGGTGATGAGGGTAGTTCAATGTTTCCTCAGGGCCGCTTCATAAAGGAGCGTTGCATCGTTGCTCCCGCTCAGTACACTCGTCTCAATTCTGTGTCCCTGAAGTCGCAGACATTTGTGGGCGGAGTGTGAAAAGAGGAAAAGATCAGTATAGCTTATATTAGTTATAGAGGCCTACTTATCAAGCCGTCAACTTTCTTGCATTGGACGGCACCAATACGCTCAACCGACATTCTCCTAACATCGCGGCCGCGGACCTGAATACGCTCTCCATATTTATTAAAAAAGCTGTCAAAAAGCTGTGCACCCACACTCACACTAACCACAGTGAACGTGAAGGGATTAAATAGCCCAGAGAAAAAGTCTATGGTCTTTAAAGACCTGTACAGAACAACGGGTGATGTCCTGTTTATACAGGAAACACATTTCAAAAAAGGCAGAGAACCTAAAATATTGAGTCATAAATATAAAACTACATATTTGGCCTCAGGAGCCGCAAAAAAAGGGGGGGGGGTAGGTATTCTATTCAAAAACTCCATACAATTTCAAGCCACTTACGTGGAAAGAGACAAGGAAGGCAGATACTTAATAATAGTCGGCCTCCTGTTTAACAAACCAGTGACGTTTGCAAATGTATACCTACCAAATAAAGACCAACACTTTGTATTCAGAAATGTATTCCAATCCCTGCTCACACACACTAAAGGAACTCTATTTCTAAGTGGGGACTTTAACTTGCCATTGGACCCTACAATAGACACGTCCACGGGGACTTCCTGCACTCCTAAAAAAGTGATTAAAACGATAAACAGCTATATCCAGCAACTGGGACTTCACGACATATGGAGAACAGATAACCCTAATACTAAAGACTACACATTTTACTCCAACCCGCACAACACATTCACAAGAATAGACTACATCCTCACTGATCAAACAGGATTATCTATGATCACAGACTCTAAGATATTGCAGATCACATGGTCTGACCATGCTCCTGTGCAATGCGCGGTGGAATGGCCAAACATACCACACAAACCGTTAATTTGGAGACTGGACGAATACATACTGGAACACGCATTGATCAGCGGGGCGGTAGAAAAAACACTAGTAAATAGTGATGTCGCGAATAGTTCGCCGGCGAATAGTTCCCGGCGAACATAGCATGTTCGCGTTCGCCGCGGACAGCGAACATATGCGATGTTCGGTCCGCCCCTTATTCGTCATCATTGAGTAAACTTTGACCCTGTACCTCACAGTCAGAAGACACATTCCAGCCAATCAGCAGCAGACCCTCCCTCCCAGACCCTCCCACCTCCTGGACAGCATCCATTTTAGATACATTCGGAAGCTGCATTCTTAGTGAGAGGAGGGACAGTGTAGCTGCTGCTGATTTAATAGGGAAATCGATAGTGTATTCAGTGTCCACTACAGTCCTGAAGGACTCATCTGATCTCTGCTGTAAGGACAGCACCCCAAAAAGCCCTTTTTAGGGCTAGAACATCAGTCTGCTTTTTTCTTTTTTCCTGTGTAATCTAATTGCAGTTGCCTGCCTGCCTGCCAGCGTGTGTGTCAGGCTCACAGCGTATACTGTGCCCAGTGTCACCACTCATATCTGGTGTAACAGTAGTGTACATTTAAAAAAAACAAACACTTTTTTGACTGTGAAATAATAGCAGACAGCTGCCAGTACCCAAGATGGCCGCCAATAAGGCAGATGGGGAGGGTTAGAGAGATGTTTTGGGGGGATCAGGGAGGTTGGGGGCTAAGGGGGGATGCTACACCACAGCATATGTAAATATGCTAAAAAAATAATAAAAAAAATTAAAAACCTTTTATTTTAGTACTGGCAGACTTTCTGCCAGTACTTAAGATGGCGGGGACAATTGTGGGGTGAGGGAGGGAAGGGAGCTGTTTGGGAGGGATCAGGGGGTCTGATGTGTCAGGTGGGAGGCTGATCTCTACACTAAAGCTAAAATTAACCCTGCAAGCTCCCTACAAACTACCTAATTAACCCCTTCACTGCTAGCCATAATACATGTGTGATTCGCAGCAGCATTTAGCTGCCTTCTAATTACCAGAAAGCAACGCCAAAGTCATATATGTCTGCTATTTCTGAACAAAGGGGATCCCAGAGAAGCATTTACAACCATTTGTGCCATAATTGCACAAGCTGTTTGTAAATAATTTCAGTGAGAAACCTAAAATTGCGAAAAAATGTAAGTTTTTTTTAAATTTGATCGCATTTGGCGGTGAAATGGTGGCATTAAATATACCAAAATGGGCCTAGATCAATACTTTGGGTTGTCTACTACACTACACTTAAGCTAAAATTAACTCTACAAGCTCCCTACATGCTCCCTAATTAACCCCTTCACTGCTGGGCATAAAACACGTGTGGTGCGCAGTGGCATTTAGCAGCCTTCTAATTACCAAAAAGCAACGCCAAAGCCATATAAGTCTGCTATTTATGAACAAAGGGGATCCCAGAGAAGCATTTACAACCATTTATGCCATAATTGCATAAGTTGTTTGTAAATAATTTCTGTGAGAAACCTAAAGTTTGTGAAAAAGTGAACATTTTTTTTTTTATTTGATCGCATTTGGCGGTGAAATGGTGGCATGAAATATACCAAAATGGGCCTAGATCAATACTTTGGGTTGTCTATTACACTACACTTAAGCTAAAATTAACTCTACAAGCTGCCTACATGCTCCCTAATTAACCCCTTCACTGCTAGGCATAAAACACGTGTGGTGCGCAGTGGCATTTAGCAGCCTTCTAATTACCAAAAAGCAACGCCAAAGCTATATAAGTCTGCTATAATGGCATGTCTGGCACACAGTGTTGGGGCAAGGGTCCATCTGACCACTGATACCTGGTCTGCAAAGCATGGTCAGGGCAGGTATATCACCTACACTGTGCAGTGTGAAGCGGGCGTAACCCTTACACTACCTGATCGATACAACATCATACCTGATGTTTTAAAGCACGTTATTCCAAACAATTTAGGAATGTTAGGTGATTTATGCCCTTTATGGATTAAAACCAGACTCTGCATCAACTATGTAATTTTCCATGGGAGTTTTGCCATGGATCCCCCTCCGGCATGCCACAGTCCAGGTGTTAGTCCCCTTGAAACAACTTTTCCATCACTATTGTGGCCAGAAAGAGTCCCTGTGGGTTTTAAAATTCACCTGCCTATTGAAGTCTATGGCGGTTCGCCTGTTCGCAAACTTTTGTGGAAGTTCGCGTTCGCCGTTCACGAACCCAAATTTTTATGTTCACGACATCACTACAAGTAAATTATTTTAAGGAGAATGACTCAGAGGAGATAAACCCATCGGTTATCTGGGAGGCGCATAAGTGTGTCCTGAGGGGGGAATTTATTGCACATAAAGCAAGGGAAAAGAGGGAGAAAAGACAATATTTGAACTCCACTCTGGCACAAATTGGGTATTGGGAGAAGCAACATAAACAAGACCCACAGTCTGCAGTAGCATTGAGCTAGTTGACAAAAGCTAGACAATTTTTAAAAAATCACCTTACTAAGGAACACCAACTCAAATCCGCACTATTATAACAGAAATACTTTGACGTACAAGACAAAGCAGGGGCTTCATTGGCAAAAGCACTCAAGAGGAGGCAACTCAATACATACGTACACTCTATCTCAGATGCACAAGTTAGTACACACAAGGATAGTAAGAGTATTGCGGAGGTCTTTCGGCAGTATTATGCTACACTTTATAACATAAAAGATACAGCCACATGTCATTCAATAGAATCATACTTAAAGGACCTTAATCTCCCCATTCTAACAGGGGAAGAGGCGGACAAGCTAGACTCCCCTATCATTATAGATGAAATTAAAAAAGCAATTCAGGCTATGCCAGCTGGGAAAAGTCCGGGACTGGACAGATTTGGCATGAAGTATTATAAAAAATACTTATACCATCTGGTAATACCCCTGGAAAAAATGTTTAATTCATTTTCCCCCACCACAGGCTTTTCAGGGAATATGCTAGAAGCACATATAACCGTCCTTCCGAAACCGGGAAAGCAACCAGACAGGCCAGAACACTTCCGCCCGATATCACTTCTGAACTCGGATATAAAGATCTTTGCCAAAATCCTGGCAAATAGAATTAACCAATATCTACCCAGGCTGATCAATACTGATCAGGTAGGATTTGTCCCAGGAAGAGAGGCGCGGGATAACAAGTTAAAAACACTTCAGATCATATCCCACGTCCAAAACAATAAGATACCGACGGTAATAGTCTCCACAGATGCTGAAAAAGCATTCGATAGGGTGAATTGGCAATTTCTAAAAGCAGTCATGAATAAAATGAAATTCGGCGACAAATTTATAGCAGTTGTATTTTCCCTATACACGTTCCCTACTGCAAAAGTAAAGGTGAATGGCCTCTTATCAGACAGTTTTAGCATAAGCAATGGGACAAGGCAGGGGTGCCCACTTTCCCCGGTGCTTTTTGCATTGGCTATTGAAGCCTTGGCACAGAAAATTAGAAACAACACACAGATTACGGGGGTTCTAGTTGGCAACACTGAATATAAGTTAGTGTTATACGCAGATGACGTCCTCCTCACACTCACCAAGGTAGAGACTTCCTTACCAAAGGCAATGGATGGGTTCCAGGAGTTTGGGGAAGTGTCCAATTTTTTAGTGAATACCACAAAATCTGAAATGTTAAATATAACATACGAGGATGAGACATTAAAACAACTAACAACAGGATGTCCCTTAAAAAGACAAACCTCAAAACTTAAATACCTAGGGATTTACCTGGCACCAGACCCACAGGTCATATTCCAGGCCAATTATAAAAAATTAGAGGGGAATTTAGTGAATTTAGTAATTCTATTGTATCATGCAAAAGGGCGTCTTCCCTCTATGTACAATACTTCCAACCCCCATCTGGTCTCAAACCTGCATAAATACTGGGCATATAGCCCTCAATAAAGTGCATTCTGTTTTTACCTTCAATATGGAGCCTGGTCTCATGTTTGAGGGGAGAATTAGCTGGGTTGTGTGTTGCTGATCCCATATTCAGGACATCTTTCATCTGGTATTAACCCTTGATATCTGGTGATACCATAAAAATTGGTGGCAAGCGACAGGATGATCCTCATCGCCCAGAAGAGCAACTACACAAGCCAGTAACCTCAGGAAGAGGGGGATTATTACAATACTGACCAAGATGGAAGGAGTACCAGGGACCGAAGGAACCAATGGGCCCAGCATATCAGACAGAACCCCCGAAGAAGCAAGCTTTGATCGGGCGGTTAAAATAAGACTGGCACATTATGGCCCCAACCCATCTGCCGAAATTATCGACCGGGTCATAGCAGCTGTGGAGGCCAACCTACTTCGCCAAAGCAGCGCTGCAGCAGCCCAAGTCACAGCAACCCCAGTGGAAAAGAGAAAAGTAAATTTTGCAGCTTTTAAAAACTTCCTGGAAACAGAAGGAGAGATTGATGGGTACCTTGCGGGATTTGAGAGGCAATGTGCACTACACAAGGTACCCACAGAGGACTGGGTCATGATATTATCCGTAAAATTATCCGGCCGGGCCAGCGAGGCTTTTCGGGCCATTCCGGATGAGGAAGTCAGGGATTATAATGCTGTAAAAGAGGCTCTGCTTTCCAGGTATGCGATTACACCGGAGGCATACAGGAGGCGGTTCAGAGACACTGTTAAACTAGGTGGAGATTCCTACGTCGAGTGGGCATGTAAAGTGCACCGCACAGCAGCTCACTGGATGGCGGGGTGCCAAGCCGTATCTGGGGAAGAGGTGCTGCAGCTATTCCTGTTGGAACATTGCTTCGACAAGTTACCCGCAGGAGTTCGAGAGTGGGTTCGGGACCTTAAACCCTCCACCCTGCATGAAGCTGCTCGCTTGGCAGATGAGTATACGGATACCCACAAACTGGACACTGCTACCACTAAGCCCCCTGCCAGAGTGGAGTACCGACCCACAGTCACCCCAGCAGCTACCAGTTACCAACCCCCGGCACACCGCTCTACCACACGGCCTCCAGCCACGAACTATCCTCAGAGAGCCCGGTTCAACTCACGGGACTACTCACAACCTTTTCTGTGCTTTGGATGTAAGCAACTATGGCACAAAAGAAAAGAATGTCCCCTAAACGCAGCGAACCAAGCACAGTCCTGGAGAAGACCCGCCGGCGGAATGCCACGTAACCCTCAGCCTGCGGCCCACTGCGTAGAGGTGGAAGAATGCTGGGGCATCCTACATGAAGCAGACCCCATGCAAGCTGCCCACTGCAATAACCAGCAACTGGTTAAAGTGAATGGGAAGGAGGTCAGTGGTCTACGGGATACTGGTGCTACCATGACCTTGCTCCAAAAGAACTTGGTGTCTGAGAACCAGCACACCAGAGACACTGTGGCTGTGAAGGTAGCAGGGGGCACTGTGTTCCGCCTACCTGTTGCCCGGGTACATTTGGATTGGGGAGTGGGCTCTAGACATGTGAATGTGGGGGTCATGAAGGACTTACCAGCTGATATTCTCCTTGGAAATGACTTGCCCCCCCTTGTTTCTGCCTATGCTCCCATGGGTCCCGCCGATGTTAACCCTGTGACTACCCGTGCCCAGATCCGTGCCACAGAGACTGACCCACCTGCTGCTGAGCCCCAGGACGCTGAGCTCAGTAAATCTCTATCTGCCATTGATACGTGGAAGTCCCGTTACAATGCGCTGATGAAGGAGAAGAGTCAAGTAGAGGATGAAATGGTCACGTTAAACAATCACGTAACAGTGCTAGCGGGAGAGAAGAGGAGCGCAGAGGAAAAAGCGCGTTTAGAACGGAAATCTCTGCTAGACAAGCCGCACCGACAGACTGCAGAAAACACCAGCTTGAGAGTGGAACATGAAACATTAAAGACAAACTTAGCGACACTGGAGGAGAAGCTGACGCTGGCTCATAGTGAGGTGCAGCAACTCAAGGACACTCTATGTCAGTATGAAGGGATTGTGGATACCTATAAAGAGCAGGTACAAAAAACTCATAAAGAAGCCAATGAGATTTTGAAGGACTGTTTAGCCCTGGTCTGGGCACTGAAGAAGTTGAACCCTTATTTATACGGACAGGAATTCTCTCTCATAACGGGAATGGAGATGAATTGTCCCGGCAAACTGACATGCCTACCACCTCCTAGTCTGGTCATCCCCAAGTTGACCCGCCAAAGGGTCAAGCCGGGTCTGCCGGAGTGTCCCACCAGGAGGGAGCCGTGTGACAGACCTCTCTGTCAGTACTTGAAGGGTTAACTCTGTTCAGTTTTGAGAAACTATTTTCTGAGACAGGTTTGCTAGCATCAGCTATTGTGTACTGTAATTAAGTTTTAGTGATAAGCATTCACATTGTTTAATCACCTCCAGAGTCAGACTGCTAGGTGATATGAAGGACTCCATTGTTTTCTTGTGTTTAAATTGTTTATCTGCTTAAGTAACGTAATTCTATTGTATCATGCAAAAGGGCGTCTTCCCTCTATGTACAATACTTCCAACCCCCATCTGGTCTCATACCTGCATAAATACTGGGCATATAGCCCTCAATAAAGTGCATTCTGTTTTTACCTTCAATATGGATCCTGGTCTCATGTTTGAGGGGAGAATTAGCTGGGTTGTGTGTTGCTGATCCCATATTCAGGACAT
Organism: Bombina bombina; assembly: GCF_027579735.1. NCBI lineage: Eukaryota > Metazoa > Chordata > Amphibia > Anura > Bombinatoridae > Bombina > Bombina bombina. The sequence goes on along the minus strand of NW_026511871.1, from coordinate 3,640,400 downwards.
CTTTCATCTGGTATTAGCCCTTGGTATCCGGGTTATACCATAACAACGCCTTTTGAAAATTTGTGTCACATGTGCACTACACCTAAGCATGCTATCTCCATACTATATAAACTACTACTTTCTGAAAATGCACAACAGCTCCCGAAATACACAATAGCGTGGGAAAGAGAATTGGGAATAGCCATACCTCCAAAAGAGTGGCAAAGAGCCTTTTTAGCTACCAAGAGATCCTCAATCTCTACAAAGATATTAGAGACAAATTATAAATTCCTTACCAGGTGGTACCTTACACCCAGTAGGTTACACAAAATATATAAGACCGCAAGCAATAAATGCTGGAGAGGGTGCAGTGAAGTGGGGAACCCCACCCACACTTGGTGGAGATGTGATAGACTTGACAATTATTGGGTGGAAATACTAAAGCAAATGTCAGACATAATAGGGAAACAGTTACCCAATGACCCATTGATTCTTTTTTATATGGCAATTCCCAAAATCGAGAACAGCATAGCTAAAACTTTACTGACAGTGTTAATAGCGCCAAAACACTAATTCCAAAATATTGGAAAACAACAACAGTGCCTACAGCATCTGAGTGGAGGACACAGGTGGAAAACCTATTGCAGCTAGAGAGATATCATCATTTGAAGACAGGAACCATAGGGACACATGAGCTTATGGTAGATATGTGGAGGCAACATATAGCTAATCAACGAAGCCAGGGCACCCAAAGTATGGCCACATACTGACACATACATCATATACCTCACAGAAAAAAACAAAACATTAATATAGATTGTGAGTGCGATGTTTATTGTTTATTGTTTGCTGTTGTTTATTATAGTGCGATAACTACTAAAACACATTTTATAATCACTAAGGACAGATGCTCTCTCGGGACTATTCCCCGGAGAGACTATATACTGAACTTTCCAAAAGATGGACATTGCACTTAAAACTTCGGTGCAGATCAGCATCCACAGAGAATGGATGTTAGTTTATCATTGCACTTAATGCTGGAAATGGATAATTGTATTGAATGTACGTGGTTCTCTACCTTATTATTGTTTGAACCCAAACAGTTTTGTTAATAACTTGATTGTCCAAATAAAAAAAAATTTAAAACTCCAAAAAAAAAAAAAAAAAGGCACAGGGGGGGGGGGGGGTAGAGCTGGTACAGGGCTACTCCTGAGGAAGCGTTTTTAGTGAAACACGTGTCGGGGGTCCTCTGGAGTGGCTTTATCTCTCCTTTGTGTTTTAATCCTGCTTACCATGATCTAACTTAAGTCTGTAGTATAATTACTATTTGCTAATTCAGCTCAGCAGTTCTTTACTTTAAGAGAAATTGTAAATTCAGCCCTAGGATTGTAAGGGCTTAGTATATATTTAAATATTAAACTCCTTGCTGATCTACTAGCATCATAATACTTCTATAGGATATATTATTATTACCTCCTGGTTGAAGTGTTTTTAAAAATGTAGCCTAAGTTGTTGTGTATGAATGATCATTTGTAGATGCATTCTATTTATTCCCTAATAAAGTTTTACACACTATTGTAAAAAAAAAAAAAGAGAAAAAGCCGTGCACCAAGTACGGGGAGATGAGCAGCGGACTGTTGTTAACTAACAGTCATCGATCTCGCTGCTATTCGGCTTTTTCCCAGCTTTATTTATATACTGTCACTAAACACTGCCACTATACTAAACTGTTTAACTCCTATCCGCCGCTCCCGGACCCCGCCGCAACTCTGATAAACCTAACCCCTATTCCGCCACTCCCCGACACCGCCGCAACTATTTAAATGTATTAACCCCTATCCCTCCGCTCCCGGAGCCCACCTCAACTCTAAAAAAGGTATTAACCCCTATCCCTCCGCTCCCGGAGCCCACCTCAACTCTAAAAAAGGTATTAACCCCTATCCCTCCGCTCCCGGAGCCCACCGCAACTCTAATAAAGTTATTAACCCATATCCCGCCACTCCCGGAGCCCACCGCAACTCTAATAAAGGTATTAACCCCTATCCCTCCGCTCCCGGAGCCCACTGCGACTCTAATAAAGTTATTAACCCCGTATCCCGCTGCTCCCGGAGCCCACGCAACTCTAATAAAGGTATTAACCCCTATCCCTCCACTCCCTGAGCCCATCGCAACTCTAAAAAAGGTATTAACCCCTATCCCTCCGCTCCCGGAGCCCACCGCAACTCTAATAAAGTTATTAACCCATATCCCGCCACTCCCGGAGCCCACCGCAACTCTAATAAAGGTATTAACCCCTATCCCTCCGCTCCCGGAGCCCACTGCAACTCTAATAAAGTTATTAACCCCTATCCCGCCGCTCCCGGAGCCCACGCAACTCTAATAAAGGTATTAACCCCTATCCCTCCACTCCCGGAGCCCACCGCAACTCTAATAAAGTTATTAACCCCTATCCCGCCGCAACTCTAATAAAGGTATTAACCCCTAAACCCCTGGCCTCCCACATCACTACCACTTACTAAACCTATTAACCCCTAAACCACAAGCCCCCCACATCTCCATAAACTAAACCTATTAACCCCTAAACCTAACAACACGCTACCTGTACATTAAAATTACATCATCCCTAGCTTATAATTAATTTAAACTTACCTTTAGAATTACATTAAACTATATTAAACTATTAATTAATCTACCCTAACTGTTATACTAAAATTATATTAAACTACAAATTAAATATATTATATATTTAAAAACCTAACCCTACTCAAGTTATTTATATCTACTATTAGAAATTACAAAGTTACAAAAAACTAACAACTAAGTTACACAAAATAAAAAACACTAAGTTACAAAAACAAACAAACACTAAATTACACAAAATAAAAAATAAATGATCAAATATTTAAACTAATTACACCTAATCTAAGAGCCCTATGAAAATAAAAAAGCGCCCCCAAAATAAAAAAAACCCTAGCCTACAATAAACTACCAATGGCCCTTAAAAGGGCCTTTTGCAGGGCATTTCCCCAAATAAATCAGCTCTTTTACCTGTAAAAAAAACACAAATACCCCCCAACAGTAAAACCCACCACCCATACAACCAACCCCCCAAAATAAAATCCTATCCAAAAAACCTAAGCTAACCATTGCCCTGAAAAGGGCATTTGGATGGGCATTGCCCTTAAAAGGGCAATTAACTCTTTTTTCAGCCCAAACCCCTAATCTAAAATTAAAACTCACCCAATAAAGCCTTAAAAAAACCTAACACTAACCCCCGAAGATCCACACAGTTTTGAAAACCGGATATCCATCCTCAACGAAGTGGCAGAAGTCCTCATCGAAGTCGGCAGAAGTCTTCATCCAAGTGGGCCGAAGTTTTCATTCAAGCCAGCAGAAGTCTTTGTCCAGACAGCATCTTCTATCTTCATCCATCCGTCGCGGAGCGGCTTCATCTTCAAGACATCCGGTGCGGAGCATCCTCTTCAATCGACGTCTTCTTCCGAATTAAGTTTCCCTTTAAATGACGTCATCCAAAATGGCTTAGATTCCGATTGGCTTATAGATTTCTAGCAGCCAATCGGAATTAAGGTTGAAAAAATCCTATTGGCTGTTGCAATCAGCCAATAGGATGCCTGCTAGCGTGTGTGCCAGGCCCACTTGCCCAGTGCCACCACTCATATCTGGTGTAACAGTAGTGTAAATAATTAAAAAAAACAAAAAACTTTTTTGACTATGAAACATCAGTCTGCTAGTGTAATCTAATTGCAGTTGCCTGCCTGCCAGCGTGTGTGCCAGGCCCACTTGCCCAGTGCCACCACTCATATCTGTTGTAACAGTAGTGTAAATAATTAAAAAAAAAACTTTTTTGACTGTGAAACATCAGTCTGCTAGTGTAATCTAATTGCAGTTGCCTGCCTGCTAGCGTGTGTGCCAGGCCCACTTGCCCAGTGCCACCACTCATATCTGGTGTAATAATAGTGTAAATAATTTAAAAAAAAAAAACTTTTTTGACTGTGAAACATCAGTCTGCTAGTGTAATCTAATTGCAGTTGCCTGCCTGCCTGCCAGCGTGTGTGCCAGGCCCACTTGCCCAGTGCCACCACTCATATCTGGTGTAACAGTAGTGTAAATAATAAAAAAAAAAAACTTTTTTGACTGTGAAACATCAGTCTGCTAGTGTAATCTAATTGCAGTTGCCTGCCTGCCAGCGTGTGTGCCAGGCCCAATTGCCCAGTGCCACCATTCATATCTGGTGTAACAGTAGTGTAAATAATTTAAAAAAAAAAACTTTTTTGACTGTGAAACATAAGTCTGCTAGTGTAATCTAATTGCAGTTGCCTGCCTGCTAGCGTGTGTGCCAGGCCCACTTGCCCAGTGCCACCACTCATATCTGGTGTAACAGTAGTGTAAATAATTAAAAAAAACAAAAACTTTTTTGACTGTGAAACATCAGTCTGCTAGTGTAATCTAATTGCAGTTGCCTGCCTGCTAGCGTGTGTGCCAGCCAGGCCCACTTGCCCAGTGCCACCACTCATATCTGGTGTAACAGTAGTGTAAATAATTTTTTAAAAAAAACTTTTTTCACTGTGAAACATCAGTCTGCTAGTGTAATCTAATTGCAGTTGCCTGCCTGCCAGCGTGTGTGCCAGGCCCACTTGCCCAGTGCCACCACTCATATCTGGTGTAACAGTAGTGTAAATAATTTAAAAAAAAAAACTTTTTTGACTGTGAAACATCAGTCTGCTAGTGTAATCTAATTGCAGTTGCCTGCCTGCTAGCGTGTGTGCCAGCCAGGCCCATTTGCCCAGTGCCACCACTCATATCTGGTGTAACAGTAGTGTAAATAATTAAAAAAACAAAACTTTTTGACTGTGAAACATCAGTCTGCTAGTGTAATCTAATTGCAGTTGCCTGCCTGCCTGCTAGCGTGTGTGTCAGCCAAGCCCACTTGCCCAGTGCCACCACTCATATCTGGTGTAACAGTAGTGTAAATAATTTAAAAAAAAAAACTTTTTTGACTGTGAAACATCAGTCTGCTAGTGTAATCTAATTGCAGTTGCCTGCCTGCCAGCGTGTGTGCCAGGCCCACTTGCCCAGTGCCACCACTCATATCTGGTGTAACAGTAGTGTAAATAATTTAAAAAAAAAAACATTTTTGACTGTGAAACATCAGTCTGCTAGTATAATCTAATTGCAGTTGCCTGCCTGCTAGCGTGTGTGCCAGGCCCACTTGCCCAGTGCCACCACTCATATCTGGTGTAACAGTAGTGTAAATAATTTAAAAAAAACAACTTTTTTGACTGTGAAACATCAGTCTGCTAGTGTAATCTAATTGCAGTTGCCTGCCTGCCAGCGTGTGTGCCAGGCCCACTTGCCCAGTGCCACCACTCATATCTGGTGTAACAGTAGTGTAAATAATTAAAAAAAAAAAACTTTTTTGACTGTGAAACATAAGTCTGCTAGTGTAATCTAATTGCAGATGCCTGCCTGCTAGCGTGAGTGCCAGCGAGGCCCACTTGCCCAGTGCCACCACTCATATCTGGTGTAACAGTAGTGTAAATAATAAAATTAAAAAAAACTTTTTTGACTGTGAAACATCAGTCTGCTAGTGTAATCTAATTGCAGTTGCCTGCCTACCAGCGTGTGTGCCAGGCCCACTTGCCCAGTGCCACCACTCATATCTGGTGTAACAGTAGTGTAAATAATTAAAAAAAAAAAACTTTTTTGACTGTGAAACATCAGTCTGCTAGTGTAATCTAATTGCAGTTGCCTGCCTGCCAGCGTGTGTGCCAGGCCCACTTGCCCAGTGCCACCACTCATATCTGGTGTAACAGTAGTGTAAATAATTAAAAAAAAAAAACCTTTTTTGACTGTGAAACATCAGTCTGCTAGTGTAATCTAATTGCAGTTGCCTGCCTGCTAGCGTGTGTGCCAGGCCCACTTGCCCAGTGCCACCACTCATATCTGGTGTAACAGTAGTGTAAATAATTTAAAAAACACAACTTTTTTGACTGTGAAACATCAGTCTGCTAGTGTAATCTAATTGCAGTTGCCTGCCTGCTAGTGTGTGTGCCAGGCCCACTTGCCCAGTGCCACCACTCATATCTGGTGTAACAGTAGTGTAAATAATAATAAAAAAAAAAACTTTTTTGACTGTGAGACATCAGTCTGCTAGTGTAATCTAATTGCAGTTGCATGCCTGTGAGCGTGTGTGCCAGGCCCACTTGCCCAGTGCCACCACTCATATCTGGTGTAACAGTAGTGTAAATAATTTAAAAAAAAAACTTTTTTGACTTTGAAACATCAGTCTGCTAGTGTAATCTAATTGCAGTTGCCTGCCTGCCTGCCAGTGTGTGTGCCAGGCCCACTTGCCCAGTGCCACCACTCATATCTGGTGTAACAGTAGTGTAAATAATTAAAAAAAAAAACTTTTTTTTTGACTGTGAAACATAAGTCTGCTAGTGTAATCTAATTACAGATGTCTGCCTGCTAGCGTGTGTGCCAGCCAGGCCCACTTGCCCAGTGCCACCACTCATATCTGGTGTAACAGTAGTGTAAATAATAAAATAAAAAAAAACTTTTTTGACTGTGAAACATCAGTCTGCTAGTGTAATCTAATTGCAGTTGCCTGCCTGCCTGCCAGCGTGTGTGCCAGACCCACTTGCCCAGTGCCACCACTTCTATCTGGTGTAACAGTAGTGTAAATAATTAAAAAAAAAAAATTTTTGACTGTGAAACATCAGTCTGCTAGTGTAATCTAATTGCAGTTGCCTGCCTGCTAGCGTGTGTGCCAGCCAGGCCCATTTGCCCAGTGCCACCACTCATATCTGGTGTAACAGTAGTGTAAATAATTAAAAAAAAAACTTTTTGACTGTGAAACATCAGTCTGCTAGTGTAATCTAATTGCAGTTGCCTGCCTGCTAGCGTGTGTGCCAGCCAAGCCCACTTGCACAGTGCCACCACTCATATCTGGTGTAACAGTAGTGTAAATAATTTAAAAAAAAAAACTTTTTTGACTGTGAAACATCAGTCTGCTAGTGTAATCTAATTGCAGTTGCCTGCCTGCCAGCGTGTGTGCCAGGCCCACTTGCCCAGTGCCACCACTCATATCTGGTGTAACAGTAGTGTAAATAATTAAAAAAAAAAAACTTTTTTGACTGTGAAACATCAGTCTGCTAGTGTAATCTAATTGCAGTTGCCTGCCTGCTAGCGTGTGTGCCAGGCCCACTTGCCCAGTGCCACCACTCATATCTGGTGTAACAGTAGTGTAAATAATTAAAAAAAAAAACTTTTTTGACTTTGAAACATCAGTCTGCTAGTGTAATCTAATTGCAGTTGCCTGCCTGCCAGCGTGTGTGCCAGGCCCACTTGCCCAGTGCCACCACTCATATCTGGTGTAACAGTAGTGTAAATAATTTAAAAAAAAAAAACTTTTTTGACTGTGAGACATCAGTCTGCTAGTGTAATCTAATTGCAGTTGCCTGCCTGCCTGCCAGCGTGTGTGCCAGGCCCACTTGCCCAGTGCCACCACTCATATCTGGTGTAAAAGTAGTGTAAATAATTAAAAAAAAAAAACTTTTTTGACTTTGAAACATCAGTCTGCTAGTGTAATCTAATTGCAGTTGCCTGCCTGCCAGCGTGTGTGCCAGGCCCACTTGCCCAGTGCCACCACTCATATCTGGTGTAACAGTAGTGTAAATAATTAAAAAAAAAAAACTTTTTTGACTGTGAAACATCAGTCTGCTAGTGTAATCTAATTGCAGTTGCCTGCCTGCCAGCGTGTGTGCCAGGCCCACTTGCCCAGTGCCACCACTTCTATCTGGTGTAACAGTAGTGTAAATAATTAAAAAAAAAAAAAAATTGACTCTGAAACATCAGTCTGCTAGTGTGATCTAATTGCAGTTGCATGCCTGCTAGCGTGTGTGCCAGCCAGGCCCACTTGCCCAGTGCCACTACTCATATCTGGTGTAACAGTAGTGTAAATAATAAAAAAAAAAAAAACTTTTTTGACTGTGAAATATCAGTCTGCTAGTGTAATCTAATTGCAGTTGCCTGCCTGCTAGCGTGTGTGCCAGCCAGGCCCATTTGCCCAGTGCCACCACTCATATCTGGTGTAACAGTAGTGTAAATAATAAAAAAAAAAAAAAATTTTGACTGTGAAACATCAGTCTGCTAGTGTAATCTAATTGCAGTTGCCTGCCTGCTAGCGTGTGTGCCAGCCAAGCCCACTTGCCCAGTGCCACCACTCATATCTGGTGTAACAGTAGTGTAAATAATTTAAAAAAAAAAACTTTTTTGACTGTGAAACATCAGTCTGCTAGTGTAATCTAATTGCAGTTGCCTGCTGCCAGCGTGTGTGCCAGGCCCACTTGCCCAGTGCCACCACTCATATCTGGTGTAACAGTAGTGTAAATAATTTAAAAAAAAAATATTTTTGACTGTGAAACATCAGTCTGCTAGTATAATCTAATTGCAGTTGCCTGCCTGCTAGCGTGTGTGCCAGGCCCACTTGCCCAGTGCCACCACTCATATCTGGTGTAACAGTAGTGTAAATAATTAAAAAAAAAAAACTTTTTTGACTGTGAAACATCAGTCTGCTAGTGTAATCTAATTGCAGTTGCCTGCCTGCCAGCGTGTGTGCCAGGCCCACTTGCCCAGTGCCACCACTCATATCTGGTGTAACAGTAGTGTAAATAATTAAAAAAAAAAAAACTTTTTTGACTGTGAAACATCAGTCTGCTAGTGTAATCTAATTGCAGTTGCCTGCCTGCCAGCGTGTGTGCCAGGCCCACTTGCCCAGTGCCACCACTCATATCTGGTGTAACAGTAGTGTAAATAATTAAAAAAAAACAACTTTTTTGACTGTGAAACATCAGTCTGCTAGTGTAATCTAATTGCAGTTGCCTGCCTGCTAGCGTGTGTGCCAGCCAGGCCCACTTGCCCAGTGCCACCACTCATATCTGGTGTAACAGTAGTGTAAATAATTAAAAAAAAAAAACTTTTTGACTGTGAAACATCAGTCTGCTAGTGTAATCTAATTGCAGTTGCCTGCCTGCCAGCGTGTGTGCCAGCCAGGCCCACTTGCCCAGTGCAACCACTCATATCTGGTGTAACAGTAGTGTAAATTATTTAAAACAAAAAACTTTTTTGACTGTGAAACATCAGTCTGCTAGTGTAATCTAATTGCAGTTGCCTGCCTGCTAGCGTGTGTGCCAGCCAGCCCACTTGCCCAGTGCCACCACTCATATCTGGTGTAACAGTAGTGTAAATTATTTAAAACAAAAAACTTTTTTGACTGTGAAACATCAGTCTGCTAGTGTAATCTAATTGCAGTTGCCTGCCTGCCAGCGTGTGTGCCAGGCCCACTTGCCCAGTTCCACCACTCATATCTGGTGTAACAGTAGTGTAAATAATTTAAAAAAAAAACTTTTTTGACTGTGAAACATCAGTCTGCTAGTGTAATCTAATTGCAGTTGCCTGCCTGCTAGCGTGTGTGCCAGGCCCACTTGCCCAGTGCCACCACTCATATCTGGTGTAACAGTAGTGTAAATAATTAAAAAAAAACAAAAAACTTTTTTGACTTTGAAACATCAGTCTGCTAGTGTAATCTAATTGCAGTTGCCTGCCAGCGTGTGTGCCAGGCCCACTTGCCCAGTGCCACCACTCATATCTGGTGTAACAGTAGTGTAAATAATTTAAAAAAACAAAACTTTTTTGACTGTGAAACATAAGTCTGCTAGTGTAATCTAATTGCAGATGCCTGCCTGCTAGCGTGTGTGCCAGCCAGGCCCACTTGCCCAGTGCCACCACTCATATCTGGTGTAACAGTAGTGTAAATAATAAAATAAAATAAAACTTTTTTGACTGTGAAACATGAGTCTGCTAGTGTAATCTAATTGCAGTTGCCTGCCTGCCAGCGTGTGTGCCAGGTCCACTTGCCTAGTGCCACCACTCATATCTGGTGTAACAGTAGTGTAAATAATAAAATAAAAAAAAACATTTTTGACTTTGAAACATCAGTCTGCTAGTGTAATCTAATTGCAGTTGCCTGCCTGTCAGCGTGTGTGCCAGGCCCACTTGCCCAGTGCCACCACTCATATCTGGTGTAACAGTAGTGTAAATTATTTAAAACAAAAAACTTTTTTGACTGTGAAACATCAGTCTGCTAGTGTAATCTAATTGCAGTTGCCTGCCTGCTAGCGTGTGTGCCAGCCAAGCCCACTTGCCCAGTGCCACCACTCATATCTGGTGTAACAGTAGTGTAAATTATTTAAAACAAAAAACTTTTTTGACTGTGAAACATCAGTCTGCTAGTGTAATCTAATTGCAGTTGCCTGCCTGCCAGCGTGTGTGCCAGGCCCACTTGCCCAGTTCCACCACTCATATCTGGTGTAACAGTAGTGTAAATAATTAAAAAAAAAAATTTTTTGACTGTGAAACATCAGTCTGCTAGTGTAATCTAATTGCAGTTGCCTGCCTGCCAGCGTGTGTGCCAGGCCCACTTGCCCAGTGCCACCACTCATATCTGGTGTAACAGTAGTGTAAATAATTAAAAAAAAAAAAACTTTTTTGACTGTGAAACATCAGTCTGCTAGTGTAATCTAATTGCAGTTGCCTGCCTGCCAGCGTGTGTGCCAGGCCCACTTGCCCAGTGCCACCACTCATATCTGGTGTAACAGTAGTGTAAATAATTAAAAAAAAAAAACTTTTTTGACTGTGAAACATCAGTCTGCTAGTGTAATCTAATTGCAGTTGCCTGCCTGCTAGCGTGTGTGCCAGCCAGGCCCACTTGCCCAGTGCCACCACTCATATCTGGTGTAACAGTAGTGTAAATAATAAAAAAAAAAAACTTTTTTGACTGTGAAACATCAGTCTGCTAGTGTAATCTAATTGCAGTTGCCTGCCTGCCAGCGTGTGTGCCAGGCCCACTTGCCCAGTGCCACCACTCATATCTGGTGTAACAGTAGTGTAAATAATAAAATAAAAAAAACATTTTTGACTTTGAAACATCAGTCTGCTAGTGTAATCTAATTGCAGTTGCCTGCCTGTCAGCGTGTGTGCCAGGCCCACTTGCCCAGTGCCACCACTCATATCTGGTGTAACAGTAGTGTAAATAATTAAAAAAAAAAAACTTTTTTGACTGTGAAACATCAGTCTGCTAGTATAATCTAATTGCAGTTGCCTGCCAGCTAGCGTGTGTGCCAGCCAGGCCCACTTACCCAGTGCCACCACTCATATCTGGATTAACAGTAGTGTAAATAATAAAAAAAAAAACTGTTTGACTGTGAAACATCAGTCTGCTAGTGTAATCTAATTGCAGTTGCCTGCCTGCCTGCCAGCGTGTGTACCAGGCCCACTTGCCCAGTGCAACCACTCATATCTGGTGTAACAGTAGTGTAAATTATTTAAAACAAAAAACTTTTTTGACTGTGAAACATCAGTCTGCTAGTGTAATCTAATTGCAGATAGAAGGGAGAAAAAAGGAGGCGCCACAATATTGTGAGATCGTAGATAAAGGGACCCCCACAATACGATACAGAATCACTTACTAGATTATAAGCACTTGAAAAGTGCCACAGGTGCAGGCTGAACTATTAAAAGCTGTCCAGCGAGATTATCCTCACGATCGAAGAGCCAAAGGGTTAACTTCAGAGTCCCCCACACGTACTGAGGTCGGAGATGAGCCAAGTTTCTTTGTGGAATCCCAATCAGGGAAAAATACAGCTCATATAAAGCTCAAGCCGGTAAAAAAGTCAAATCGGCTGATAAAAGCAAATAAAACAAGCGTGATGACAGATAGGTTAAAATGTAACAAATAAGTTTATTGTAACCTAATATACTACGCGTTTCCCGGTCACAACAACCGTTTCATCAGGTGTAAGAAACTAACAGTCATCACACTATTTAAAACAAATCTCGGCGTCTCAAGAATTCCACTGCGCATGTACACTAAAGCTATGAACCAATGAGATGTTTGTCTGAGCCGGCAAATTATTGATAGGACAAAAAGTGGGGGCGTGTGATACCAACCCCTACTAGGAGTGTTACCTGTCACTCAAATGACGCCGCTATAGCGCACGGCCATGACCAATAGCTAAAATACGCCGGCAATAAAAACAAACATAAGAAAGATACTGCTGGTAATAACGCTAGATGTAATTACTATAAGCATAAAATTCAGTATCATTCGTACCTTATAATTCCCCATAAAACACTGTTGATTCACATCTAATACCAATAGATGCGTGACCCATGTCATTACTCTAAAGAGATACATCTATCTAATAAAAAAATATAATAATAAAAAAATATATATTAAAAATCTATAAAGATAATCTGATAATTATTGTAATAAGTATAGTGATGGTGAAAAACTCCTAATAACATCCAGATTAAAATACCCATCTATAGTACAAAAATGCCCTAGGGTATATTCCTAACCCTATATTATATAGTAGATATAAAAACATCTTAACAACATAATATCCAAGAGAACAAGGTAACACCCCATAGTAAAGGTGTAGTAGCAATAAATATAGAATATATTGTCACTAAAATGATACAAATATATATGACCTAAAATGACCCTAGGGAAAAAATAGACCATGCCAGCTCAGGGATCATCTAATGAGTCATAGTTTTATGCACAGATGTAGTTGCAATATAAAATTTATACAAATAAATTATTTTGAAAAAAGTTTTATTAGGTTTTTCATAACAGGTTATGCATAACAAATTTCGGCATGTACAATCAGATTAATTAGACATAAAGTAAACATTCAGCAAGATATTAATGGCATCAATCTCTTACCCATGTTGATTTGAGATCATTGTCTAGCTTATTATACCAATATGTAACATCTTATTTCGTAAAAGGATCTGAAATTTTTAAATACATGTTAAATATTAACAGGATCAACAGAATCGAGGTCTACCCACAGGAGGGTAGTATAAAGTCATCCGTCACCACTCGGCCGATTGATCGGATGGGCGGCTGGTCCCGGCTCTCTCTAAAGTGTAATACAGTGCATTGGTAGAATTTATTGATTCTCTATGTTTCTCTGTGTTCTAGCTTCGTGGTACATAATGAATGGCTCCCACTGTATGATAAATTTGTCTTTGGTGTGTAGGTTCTCAGCAGCTAAGCTAGCCATTTCATAATGGTGTATTATTTTTTTAATGATGAAAGTGAAGTTAGGTGGGGTGGATTTCCAGTATTGTGCTATGCAAACTCTAACCACCGTGCAAATGGTCATAACTAGTTTTTGGTGTTGTCTTAAGATATTGGGAATCGGGAAGTATAGTAGGGCCTGTTCTGGGGTCAGTTGTATATGTTTATGGAAGAGATCGCTAAGAAATGTTGAGGTGTGTTCCCAAATTTCTTTCGCTCTGTCACATTCCCACCACATATGTATGTACGTCCCCCTTACATTACATCCTCTGTAGCAGAGATTCAGGGAAGGTCCTTCTGATCCACCGAACCTAGTAGGATATATATACCATTTAAATGCTACCTTGAGAAAATTCTCTTTCAACATAGCATTGTATGAGAAGGAGAGGCCTCTGTCTAAATTAGTTAGCCAAGTCTCCAAGGACCAGGTCTTATTAAGGTCTTGTTCCCATTTTAGAATTTGCGAGGGTTTCGCCTCTCTAGATTTACCGTTGAATATAAGATATAGTGTCGAGATTGTTCTGTGCACCGGGTCTTTAGCTAGACATAGAGATTCGAAAGTTGTATTCAATGGTAGTTTGGAAAGTTCAGTTACTGCATGAGTTCTTGATTTTAATTGTAAGTAATGGTACCATATATTTTTGTCAGTTGGGTCAATATCTCTATATTGTTCAAAAGAGAGAAAACCTCCCTCAACATATACGTCTGCAATTCTATACAGTCCTTTGTTAGCCCATTTGGTCTGTATGTGGGAATCTATTGTGGTTTGTGGTAATACTAGAGGTGTAAGTTTTGATTTGTCTTGTAGTAAGGGGAATTTGGCGGTTAGTTTGTTCCAAAGGAAAATAGTGTGGGACAGCGCTACATATTTATTTAGTAAAGGATGGCTATTTTTTTTGGGAAACCAAAGTAGTCTATATATCTGGTCAGTGTTGGCTATCTGTGATTCTATCTGTTTCCACAGGGGTTGTTTCGTATTGCTAAACCAATGTATGGTTTGGGCCATCCGAGCTGAGTAATAGTAAGATACTAAATGTGGGAGGCCTAGCCCACCATCCTTCCTGTGTGTACTCATGATTTTTTTGTTTATCCTAGGGTGTTTTCCCTGCCAAACAAAGCGCAGAATATCTCTTTGGAGTGCATTGAGCTCGGCTATGGGGATGGAAATTGGTAGGGACCGGAATAAATATAGGAGCTTTGGTAGTAAAGTCATTTTTGTGGATATGATTCTACCATAAAAAGAAATTTTAAGTTTCAACCATTTCGATATTAAATGTCTTATATGGGCAAACATTGGAAGATAGTTCGCTTGGTATAGCGAAAAAATGTCAGTTGTAAGATTAATACCTAGATATTTAAGCTTCTTATGGGCCCAAGTGAAGGAGAAGTTAATTTCTAATAGTTTTTTAGTGTGTCGGGGTAGATTTATTCCGAGAGCTTCGCATTTATCCCTATTTATTTTATAACCGGATAAAATACCATATTGTTGGAGCATCGAGTATAAGGGGGGGAGAGATAGGAGGGGTTTTGTTAGTGATAGTATGATATCATCCGCAAATAATGAAATCTTATATTCCTTGCCCCCTATTTGAAGTCCAGATATATTCGGGTCTTTTCTAATTTGAATGGCTAATGGTTCAATACAGAGGGCGAATAATAAAGGGGATAAGGGGCACCCTTGTCTCGTTCCGTTCCTAATTGGTATCGTTCTGGATTGATATCCTGACAGTTTTACAAAAGCTGACGGGTGGAGAGTAGAGTGTGGTCAGGGCATCGAGGAAGGCACCCGAGATGCCTGTTTTCTCTAATACTGCGAACATATACTCCCAGTTAATTCTGTCGAACGCCTTCTCTGCGTCCAAGGAGAGGAACAGAGAAGGCGTCTTTTCAGTAGTGGCAAAATTGATCAAGTCAATTATTTTACGAGTGTTGTCCGGTGCTTCCCTACCTCTGATAAAACCTACTTGGTCCGGATGGATTACTCTTTCAAGGATAGGGTTTAGTCTGTTTGCCAGAATTTTTGTAAATATCTTCAAATCTTGATTTATTAGCGATATAGGTCTGTAATTCTGGCAATGAAGCTTGTTTTTACCCGGCTTAGGGATGACTGCTATTCTAGCCGTTAGCATCTCATTGGGAATTTCCTTTTTTTGCATTATGGAGTTAAATACCTGGGCCAACAGAGGGGCTAGTTCATCTGAAAATAATTTGTAGAAAATTCCGGAGTAACCATCCGGACCAGGTGTTTTAGAAGTCTTTAAGTTTTTGATGGTATATTTTATCTCTGTCTCGGAGATCGGGGCGTTTAGACTAGATTTCTCTTCCTCAGTGATTGTTGGGAGGGGGTTTGCAGTTAAAAAAGTATCTAATTTTGCGGATCTATCAACCCTACCTTGATGTATAGGGAGATTGTAGAGATTGTGATAAAAGTCAGCAAAGGTGTTCGCAATTTGGAGGGGGTCATTGGTGTTCTTATGATCTGATAGTTGTATTTGGGGGACTGTAGTGCATCTAGTTATTTCCTTGAGTTTGTTGGCTAGCATTCTGTCGGGCTTATTTCCATATATGTAGTAATGTGAGTCAATCTGTTTAATAGATCTAGCTGCTTCTTTGTTAAGTAATTGATTTATTTCTTCATTTATGTTTTTCAGTTCTAGTCTCTTTTGTTTAGTGGTATTAGCTGTACATTGGGATCTTAACTCATTAGCCCTAGCTTGTAGTTGTGTCATTTTGTTTTTATGTATTCTGTTTCTGTGATTTGATTCAGTGATCAGGTTGCCTCTTACATAGGCTTTGAGCGCTCCCCAGACAAAAATGGGGTTAGGTGTACTATCTATATTTAGCCTAATGAATTCTATAATGTGTTCCCTTGTTTTCTGAGAGACTAAAGCGTCCTGTAATAGGTTAGCGTTAAGGGTCCAGGATTTGGTCCTGGCGGGGTTGATGAGTCCTGCTAACGTGGTTTCTACAATAGAATGGTCTGACCAAGGGCAGTTGTTAATTTTAGCGCTTGTTAGCAGAGGGACCAAGATTTGGCTGAGAAAAATGTAGTCTAGTCTGGATTGGGTGAGGTGCATTGGGGAAAAATAGGTGTAGTCCCTGGCCCTATTATGTAGAGCCCTCCAACTGTCTATTAGATTGTGATCTAAGGTAAAATCTTTCAGGATGTGTGTGGTTGAGCTAGGGGGTCTGGCCTTTAGAGATTTAGTAGAAGTTCTGTCTAGAT
Source organism: Bombina bombina (assembly GCF_027579735.1). Lineage (NCBI taxonomy): Eukaryota > Metazoa > Chordata > Amphibia > Anura > Bombinatoridae > Bombina > Bombina bombina. Next base: position 3,624,024 of record NW_026511871.1, on the reverse strand, counting down.
CTTGGTCCAGAGCTAAGTTAAAGTCGCCCCCCATGATAATCTTATGTTTTTTCCATTGGGTCAATAATTTGCTTAATTTAGTAATAAAGGGGCCCTGGCGCTCATTTGGGGCATAAACATTGACGATCAGAACAGGAGAATTGTGAATTAAGCCTCTAACCAACAAAAAACGACCTTCTTTATCTCTAATAATTTCTTCCTCTTTGAAATTTAGGGAAGAATGAATTAAAATGGTGACCCCGCATTTCTTTTTCCCGCTTATTGCGTGATATTGTGTTGGGAAAACTTTATCCCAATACTTGGGAGTGAAATCTTTGGTGAAGTGAGTCTCCTGTAATAATACTATGTGGGCGTGTAGTGCTTTATATGTAGTAATAGCTTTCTTTCTTTTCATGTCGGAGTTAAGCCCTCTGACATTATGGGAGAGGATTTTTATAGACATATTGGGGTGAAAGGTGTATTAGCATCTATTGAATCCCTAGGAAGGATTTGCAAGTGGGTAGAAAACTGCAAGCTGTTTAAGGATTTGGGTGTGATCCAACATATTGAGTAGTTCTGAGAGTGAGAGAGCCGGGACCTACCTGACGGCCAAACCATGGAGGGGTACCGATTTCCATCCCACATCGTGGGAAGCACAAATAAACATGAGGTGATATATTTGAAGGGATCAAAATCATCTGATGACATGCCTGAACGAACAAAACACAAATTATAATGAGTAAAATTAAACTTAAACTTTACAATGGTTTCCCTTGTCAGGGAGTAACATTTTAATGAGGCGGGTGAGGGGCACTTTAGCAGGTGCCTAGGATAAGCCTTCCTATGAGAGGGTTAGGGAAGATTAGGGGGGGATGGGAGGGAAGAGTGAGTGTTGGATGTCAGTGGTAGTGTGGTGTGGCTGGAAATACAAGTTATGTGTCTTATGTCATGTCCAGAAGTGTTAGGAAAAGAGGGGGTTAGGGATGCGTAAATGTGAAATATGCGAGAGAGAGAGAGAGGGCAAGAGAGATAATGTATAGGGAGAGTGGTGTATGTCTGGGTTTAGTAATAGGGGGGGATAAGGAGAGGAGAGAAGGAGAAAAGAAATAGTGCAAACAGACTTATAAATGATATTAGTAACAATTTTGGTGTACAGAACATTCTATAGCTGTACTATGAATTATATCAACTATATTAACATCATTAATTTCAGCTACAATAACTATAACAATAATAACCCCTGAGTGAGGTCAAAAAATAACCAGGTCTGCAAAAATAACAGTACACAAAAAAAAAAAAAAAAGAAAAACAAAAATGTGATGTGCAGACTTGACTAGTACAAAGTTCTCGGACCTGCAGGCCGTTTTAGCTGTTATTTTATGTTATTAAGGTCTATTAGCCTCAGGGCCGCTAACAATTAACCAAAGCTTCAGAAACTTAAGAATTAGGATCCTCCTAGACCTTCAGTTTTGTCAGGTCGGGGAGGATTCCTCTTCAGAGGGTGACTCGTCTTCTGAATGGGTATTTGAGACAGTCTTATTTTTCCTATGCTTTTTCGTTTGGCCTACTGGGGTCCACTCCCTTTGAATGTGTTTTTTCTGGGGGTTCTTGTTGAGGGGTGTTTGAGGGGGATCAAAGGGGATCTCCAATCTTCGGAGAGTCGATAGTCCCTCATTCAAGTCCGAGCAAGCATAATAGATATTATTATATGAAAAGGCCAATTTGAAGGGAAACAGCCATCGGTATTTGACTTGGGCCCTCGAGAGGGCTTGTGTAATAGGTTTAAGATCCCTTCTCTTCCGTAATGTGATTGGTGCTACGTCTGCATAAATTTGGATGGAGTGGCCCTCAAAATTTATTGTTGGCAATTGTCTGGCCGCTTTGAGGATTAGTTCTTTCACATGGTAGTAGTGAAGTTTGAGGACTATGTCTCTTGCAGAGGACTGTTGGGGTTTGGTAAGGGCTCTGTGTACCCTGTCCATTAAGAGCTTATCTGGTTCTATATCTGGGGCCAGTTGATGAAATAGAGAGGTCACGGTCTCATCCAGATTTTTATATGTTTCCGGTAGATTTCTGATTCTTAGGTTGGATCTGCGGGATCTGTTTTCAAGGTCTTCTATTTGATCCTCTAGTTTATTTATATATTCTGCATGTTCTGAAATAGATTTTTGTATGTGAGGTATTTCATCTGCTATTGCATCTGTTTTTTCCTCCAGTTCAGCAGTGCGGGTACCAATTTCCTTGATATCCTGTCTGAGATCCGACAAAGCTGATTTAAGCTCTTCCTGGAACACGGATTTAATTTGAGAAAGCAACTCTTTGTTTTGAATTTCTGATGGGAGAGGTGCTGCCATTTCTACTAGGCTGGTATTCAATGAGTCTCCTTGGGTAGGGGGGCTTTTATTCCCCTGTTTGTGTTTCAGTTGGGACTTTGATAGGCATTCTTTAACTGTTTGTGTTTTATTCTTCATCATGTGATGCAGTAGGGGTCCAGAGGAAGGGAAAACCAAAAGAGTATGTAAGTAAGTAGTGACACTTTGGTTTAGTATTCGACTCAGGGGTTAAATTATGTGGGAGATGTTACTGTGTCAAAGTTTAAAGCATGACTCTAGGTCTGTGCTTGCTAAAGGAAGGAAAGAGCAAGTTGAACCCCTTCACCCTCACCTCATTTCAATCACTGTGTATGCATTGTAACAGTTGTGGGTGAATCATAAAACTTGCGAGGCAGGGTGTGTATGGTCTAGTAGTAATAGGCCCGTTGTAGTTCCTTAGTCTGGTGACTACTTGTCCGTCCCTGAAAACACTCCTAAAGTGGATCCCAAAGTGCAGTCTCTAGTTCTGCCCCCTTAGGCTTAGGAGGTATTTGTGTTGTTTCTTGCAGGGATAATTTAGTAAGGAACTGACCGGCTCAGTAGGTGCCTCAGCACATTGATATAGTTCTAGATGGTGTGCATAGTAGTCAGCGACCAAAACGAAAAAGACACCTTTCGTGTAGTTAGAAAGTCTGTAGAGTGATTAATCTTTTCTCTGCTAATGTATGTAGGTTATGTAGGAAACAGCTATCCCCCTTGTTGTTCGGCCATAAGCCGTTTTAGTGGATGGGGGTCCAACCAGCCACGTGGTTATTGAGGCCTGGTTAGTATAGCAGTGAGACCGGTAAATTTCTATAAGGGTCTGGCCTATATTTCACCCATCGGAGGCCCAGAATGGTAGGCAGGGTTCTTGTGTGTATAGCTTGTGTATATTGCTTACCCTGTTTTCTTCGGTTGTTAGTCTCTTAGGTGTGTAGGATCTGGAAGGCCCGTAGGCCTAAAAGTGCTGCGGCCAAGATGGCGGAGTTTCGCGCCACTGCACTTAGCTGGTTCTCTATGGGAATCGATCTGTCCCTGTTGCTTGGGGTGTCCACTCTGATGTTCGGCGTGGTCGGGTCCTCAGAAAGTCTCACGACAAGGGGTTGTGGTAAGGGGTTTCCCCCGATGTCAGCGAACGGGTCTGTGCAGCTCAGTACCTGCGGGTACATGCAGTGAGCTGAGTCGCTTGTCTCCTCTTTCCTTCAGTCTGTTGCCGGCCTGTGTAGCCCTCCGGAGCGGAGCCCCGACCCTCCGGAGTGGTGTGGCAGTGGTGCTGGAAGGGAGTATGTGGTCCGTTTTAGGGCTTGCCAAAACCTCCTCTAGTCGCAAGCCGCTGTGACAGTGCTTGTTATCGGAGCCGTTAGCTTTGATGAAAAGTGCAGGAGAAGTTGCTCCCGTGATTAATCAGCTTTTAGCCAGCTACTTAAGTTGTTCTATATGATAAAAAATAAAAATAAACTAAAGTATTTACAAGAAATATATGCTTAAGTTCGGGAGCTCTGCACACACACGTCCTCACAGCTCAGCAGTCAGCCCCCTAACCTCTATACAAATAAATTATACAAATAAAAATATAAATGCAAACAGTGACAGAAAAGAATATATAATGGTAGCTCAATTAAAAGCTGCCATGTCTATGTTTTCATTTAGACCATGGGGTTTCAAAGTTTTTAATTTCCATATCCAATAGGTCTCTCTTTGTCACAAGTGTATGAACCTATTTCTACCCCATTTGGGAGCTACATATTCTATAGGAAGAATACTGTATATATCACTTTCTCCCGGATGACATTTTCCCTTGTGGCGAGGAACACTATGATTCACCAATTCTTTCTTTACATTTCTCATGTGCTCACCCCATCTTTTTTTGATGGGTCTTGAGGTTCTCCCAACGTACTGAACCCCACATTTGCATTGTAGCAAATATACCACAAATGTTGAATCACACGTGAAATGTGAAGAAACACTAAATATTTCGTTAGTGACAAAGGACTTAAATTCAGTAACAATCCCCATCGTGTAGCTACAAAGACCACAATTAGTTTTCCCACATTTAAAAAAACCTATCTTAGTCTTTAAAAAAGAAGAATTAGTATTATATTTATTAACCACCCTATTTGTGCGCTTTTTCATTAAGATCTTACTTGGTGCCAACCTATTTTTAAGGGTCTGTGCTCTTCTAAAAATACAGATAGGGGTATCATCCAATATTTGTTTCAAAACTGGATCATTTTTTAGAATGAACCAATATTTTTGTAAAATATTCTTGATTAAATGATGATTATTATTATATCTAGTAATGAATCGAGGATGATTGTTAATTTTGGACTTATATAGTAACCTTTCCTCTTCAGAGTTCCATATCTTTTCATATTTGTCTTTTTTCTTAGAATTAAAAAGATCCGATCTTACTTTATTTCTAGCTTTTTGATAGCCTAATTCTATAAGTTTCGGTGGATAATCTCTTGCAAGGAACCTCTCTTTTAATATTTGTGATTGTTCATCAAAAATAGACATCTCAGTACAATTTCTGCGTATTCTGCAGAATTGATTGAATGGAATATTTTCTTTCCACGGTTTGTAATGGTTACTTTTAAAGTTCAAATAACTGTATCCACAGTTTTGAAAAAAGTTTTAGTTGAGATAGACCCTTTTGGATCCCAATATAGTATAAGGTCCAAAAATTCAATTTGTTCCTTTGAAATATTGGAGGTGAATGTCAAACCCATATCATTGGCATTCAGGGATTCTACAAATTCCTTAGCCTTGGACTCCGTTCCATCCCATATAAAGAGCAAATCATCTATAAAACGGCCATAGAAGACCAGGTTCGCCCTCGCTGGGGAATTGTAAATATACTCTACTTCTCTTCGAAGTACCTGGGTACCTTATTGTATGTATCCTGCTTTGCTATGTAACACTGCCACCATTGTGTGTCTTCAATATCACCTGTATTGATAGTAGTCTGGTCTCGATAACAGAGTATTTGTGGTTTTACAACATACACATATATATTATGGTTATGAACATATCACATGTTTGTGTAGATTATATGTGATTGTCCGTTTTATATTTGAGTTTTGTGGATTTTTTGCTCTCCATTTTAAGGACACTAAACACTTTATTAGTTTGGCACTGTATATTACGCTAAACTTCGTTCACATATATCTTATGTTTTTTATATATATATATTTACAACAAGTTCACTATCACTTTATCTAGTTTAGTTGTGTTGATATTGTAATCGATTTATATCACCCACATCTAGAAGTTTTTGTCCTTTGTTGAAGAGTATACAAAGGACATTGATATTTGATATATATTTTTTGTATGCACCATTTCTAGGCGCCTTCACTTTTCTATATCACATTTTGTTTTCACTATTAGGCTTTGGTGAAGAGCGACTTTTATAAATTAATAATTTTTATTTCATTTTTCTTTAATTTTGTGAAATGCAAAGTAAGGAAATCCGCAATCAGAGTCGTTTGACTCTTAGCACCTGTGATAATTCTATTGAGATATCTACATCCATAGACAATAGTAATCTATCAATGACACAACTATTTATGAAACTAGAAGATGCACTTAAACAAGAACACAGACACTGGTGGGATATTGACACTTTAAAAAAATATAAACTTAAGGGGCACATACCCAGAGGTCTTAGATTATCTAAATTATGTTCATTTACCAATGATGCTGAATTAACATCAAAATGGCAAAATTTATTATCCGAGTGTTCTTTCAAATTAATAGATTTATTGATTGAACACAGAGAAATGTTGTTGAATAATACTGAATCTATAATAGAGGAACTTCAAGCAGCTCTTCTTAAATATGAACAACATTCTGATTATGAAAATAAAAATAAAGAGATTTTAGAGAGAACTGATAAATATCAAAAGAAATTAATTAAGATCAAATCTAAGAAATTAGCCAGAGACGAAAAAGATTATTTAGAAGGATGTATTTATACAAATAAAATTCCTTCTGAAACTGCTATGGAAGAAGGTATAGATTTAGAAGAGATCCCCAATATAAAGAATTCTTCTAAAAAAGACGATTGGATTAAAGTAGAATATAAGAAACCGAAAGACAAAAGAAAGAATTTTTAAAAATGGAGAACATGTGTATCATAACAATAATAATTTTAATAATAACAATAATTTCAATAGGGGATACAATTCTCCTAGACAATACAACCCCATTTGGAGACATAAAGAGAGATTTTATCCCCAAGAACAACATAAAGAGAGAAATAACTCTATAGATTTTAGAAAAGAAGATAATGATTGGTATAGAAGAGAACAAGACAGGGACTATGGTAACACGAGTCATTCTTATAACAATGGTAACACGAGTTATTCTCATAACAAGGGTCACCATTTTAAACCTTCCAATTCAGCATATTGTAATACAGAATCTGAACATAGAGCAGAAAGACCACAGGTTTTTCAAGTAGACAAAAAACAAGACTACTACAGACAACATCAAAGACAAATACCTATCAGATTAAAACAAATGGAAACAAATTATGCAAAAGAAGGTTTCTATACTCCGCCACCAAGAAAAAGAACATACGCCAATGTGGCAGCAGAGGGAGAGCAAAATCTTCCAAAAAGGAGAAACTTAAAAGAATGAAAGATGGTATATTCAATCTTTCTAGCCATGTTTTGACAAATGAAGAGATATGTGTTCTAAATAGAGGGCTGTCTTTTTGTCCCTCAAATGAACACAACATCTTTGAATTATTTGTTGATCTTAATAAATTTATCAGGAAGCTGTCGTTACAACAATACTTTTGTGATAAAAAATTGAAACAAGATAAACGTATACCAATAGTTACTAATGATATGGCTGAAAGACCCTCTACAGATATCATCTACTATGAACCAGAAGATCTATGTGATTCTCTGTTCGATGATTTTGTTCATTCCAATCTAATGTTGAAATCCAATTTTAATCCACCCATCACTAATCATAATATTCAACTCTTCCAAGATATAGTTTTAGAAGACTTTAGCTCTATGAACAATCAAAATAGTAGTAAAAATAAGGTCTCGAATCTGAATGTCTATGAAATAAAAGCCCTATCAAATTTAGCAAAAGATCAGTCCCTAGTGATTAGACAGGCCGACAAGGGAGGTGGAATAGTGCTGCAAGACTGGGGTGACTATGTAGGCGAAGCTAATCGTATTTTATTTAATCCTGAGTATTATAAGAGATTATCTTTTAACCCCACTAAAAAATATATGATTGGTTTGGTTAAACTTATAGATGATGGATACTATAAAGGGATCCTCACACAGGCCTAGATTTGGAGTTCGGCGGTAAAAGGGCTGTTAACGCTCCGCGGGCTTTTTTCTGGCCGCACCATAAATTTAACTCTGGTATCGAGAGTTTAAACAAATGCTGCGTTAGGCTCCAAAAAAGGAGCGTAGAGCATTTTTACCGCAAATGCAACTCTCGATACCAGAGTTGCTTACGGACGCGGCCGGCCTCAAAAACGTGCTTGTGCACGATTCTCCCATAGGAAACAATGGGGCTGTTTGAGCTGAAAAAAAACCTAACACCTGCAAAAAAGCAGCGTTCAGCTCCTAACGCAGCCCCATTGTTTCCTATGGGGAAACACTTCCTACGTCTGCACCTAACACTCTAACATGTACCCCGAGTCTAAACACCCCTAACCTTACACTTATTAACCCCTAATCTGCCGCCCCCGCTATCGCTGACCCCTGCATATTTTTTTTAACCCCTAATCTGCCGCTCCGTAAACCGCCGCAACCTACGTTATCCCTATGTACCCCTAATCTGCTGCCCCTAACACCGCCGACCCCTATATTATATTTATTAACCCCTAATCTGCCCCCCTCAACGTCGCCGACACCTGCCTACACTTATTAACCCCTAATCTGCCGAGCGGACCTGAGCGCTACTATAATAAAGTTATTAACCCCTAATCCGCCTCACTAACCCTATCATAAATAGTATTAACCCCTAATCTGCCCTCCCTAACATCGCCGACACCTACCTTCAATTATTAACCCCTAATCTGACGACCGGAGCTCACCGCTACTCTAATAAATGTATTAACCCCTAAAGCTAAGTCTAACCCTAATACTAACACCCCCCTAAGTTAAATATAATTTACATCTAACGAAATAAATTAACTCTTATTAAATAACTTATTCCTATTTAAAGCTAAATACTTACCTGTAAAATAAATCCTAATATAGCTACAATATAAATTATAATTATATTATAGCTATTTTAGGATTAATATTTATTTTACAGGCAACTTTGTAATTATTTTAACCAGGTACAATAGCTATTAAATAGTTAAGAACTATTTAATAGCTACCTAGTTAAAATAATAACAAATTTACCTGTAAAATAAATCCTAACCTAAGATATAATTAAACCTAACACTACCCTATCAATAAATTAATTAAATAAACTACCTACAATTACCTACAATTAACCTAACACTACACTATCAATAAATTAATTAAACACAATTGCTACAAATAAATACAATTAAATAAACTAGCTAAAGTACAAAAAATAAAAAAGAACTAAGTTACAAAAAATAATAAAATATTTACAAACATAAGAAAAATATTACAACAATTTTAAACTAATTACACCTACTCTAAGCCCCCTAATAAAATAACAAAGCCCCCCAAAATAAAAAATTCCCTACCCTATTCTAAATTAAAAAAGTTACAAGCTCTTTTACCTTACCAGCCCTGAACAGGGCCCTTTGCGGGGCATGCCCCAAGGATTTCAGCTCTTTTGCCTGTAAAAAAAAACATACCATACCCCCCCCCAACATTACAACCCACCACCCACATACCCCTAATCTAACCCAAACCCCCCTTAAATAAACCTAACACTAAGCCCCTGAAGATCTTCCTACCTTGTCTTCACCATACCAGGTTCACCGATCCGTCCTGGCTCCAACATCTTCATCCAACCCAAGCGGGGGTTGGCGATCCATCATCCGGTGCTGAAGAGGTCCAGAAGAGGCTCCAAAGTCTTCCTCCTATCCGGCAAGAAGAGGACATCCGGACCGGCAAACATCTTCTCCAAGCGGCATCTTCAATCTTCTTCCATCCGGTGCGGAGCGGGTCCATCTTGAAGCAGGCGACGCGGATCCATCCTCTTCTTCCGTTGTCTCCCGACGAATGACGGTTCCTTTAAGGGACGTCATCCAAGATGGCGTCCCTCGAATTCCGATTGGCTGATAGGATTCTATCAGCCAATCGGAATTAAGGTAGGAATTTTCTGATTGGCTGATGGAATCAGCCAATCAGAATCAAGTTCAATCCGATTGGCTGATCCAATCAGCCAATCAGATTGAGCTCGCATTCTATTGGCTTTTCCGATCAGCCAATAGAATGCGAGCTCAATCTGATTGGCTGATTGGATCAGCCAATCGGATTGAACTTGATTCTGATTGGCTGATTCCATCAGCCAATCAGAAAATTCCTACCTTAATTCCGATTGGCTGATAGAATCCTATCAGCCAATCGGAATTCGAGGGACGCCATCTTGGATGACGTCCCTTAAAGGAACCGTCATTCGTCGGGAGACAACGGAAGAAGAGGATGGATCCGCGTCGCCTGCTTCAAGATGGACCCGCTCCGCACCGGATGGAAGAAGATTGAAGATGCCGCTTGGAGAAGATGTTTGCCGGTCCGGATGTCCTCTTCTTGCCGGATAGGAGGAAGACTTTGGAGCCTCTTCTGGACCTCTTCAGCACCGGATGATGGATCGCCAACCCCCGCTTGGGTTGGATGAAGATGTTGGAGCCAGGACGGATCGGTGAACCTGGTATGGTGAAGACAAGGTAGGAAGATCTTCAGGGGCTTAGTGTTAGGTTTATTTAAGGGGGGTTTGGGTTAGATTAGGGGTATGTGGGTGGTGGGTTGTAATGTTGGGGGGGGGGTATGGTATGTTTTTTTTTTACAGGCAAAAGAGCTGAAATCCTTGGGGCATGCCCCGCAAAGGGCCCTGTTCAGGGCTGGTAAGGTAAAAGAGCTTGTAACTTTTTTAATTTAGAATAGGGTAGGGAATTTTTTATTTTGGGGGGCTTTGTTATTTTATTAGGGGGCTTAGAGTAGGTGTAATTAGTTTAAAATTGTTGTAATATTTTTCTTATGTTTGTAAATATTTTATTATTTTTTGTAACTTAGTTCTTTTTTATTTTTTGTACTTTAGCTAGTTTATTTCATTGTATTTATTTGTAGCAATTGTGTTTAATTAATTTATTGATAGTGTAGTGTTAGGTTAATTGTAGGTAGTTTATTTAATTAATTTATTGATAGGGTAGTGTTAGGTTTAATTATATCTTAGGTTAGGATTTATTTTACAGGTAAATTTGTTATTATTTTAACTAGGTAGCTATTAAATAGTTCTTAACTATTTAATAGCTATTGTACCTGGTTAAAATAATTACAAAGTTGCCTGTAAAATAAATATTAATCCTAAAATAGCTATAATATAATTATAATTTATATTGTAGCTATATTAGGATTTATTTTACAGGTAAGTATTTAGCTTTAAATAGGAATAAGTTATTTAATAAGAGTTAATTTATTTCGTTAGATTAAAATTATATTTAATTTAGGGGGGTGTTAGTGTTAGGGTTAGACTTAGCTTTAGGGGTTAATACATTTATTATAGTAGCGGTGAGGTCCGCTCGGCAGATTAGGGGTTAATAATTGAAGGTAGGTGTCGGCGATGTTAGGGAGGGCAGATTAGGGGTTAATACTATTTATGATAGGGTTAGTGAGGCGGGTTAGGGGTTAATAACTTTATTATAGTAGCGCTCAGGTCCGCTCGGCAGATTAGGGGTTAATAAGTGTAGGCAGGTGTCGGCGACGTTGAGGGGGGCAGATTAGGGGTTAATAAATATAGTATAGGGGTCGGCGGTGTTAGGGGTAGCAGATTAGGGGTACATAAGGATAACGTAGGTGGCGGCGCTTTGCGGTCGGAAGATTAGGGGTTAATTATTTTAAGTAGCTGGCGGCGATGTTGTGGGGGGCAGGTTAGGGGTTAATAAATGTAATACAGGGGTCGGCGGGGTTAGGGGCAGCAGATTAGGGGTACATAAGTATAACGTAGGTGGCGGTCGGCAGATTAGGGGTTAAAAATTTAAATCGAGTGGCGGCGATGTGGGGGGAGCTCGGTTTAGGGGTACATAGGTAGTTTATGGGTGTTAGTGTACTTTAGGGTACAGTAGTTAAGAGCTTTATGAACCGGCGTTAGCCAGAAAGCTCTTAACTCCTGCTTTTTTCAGGCGGCTGGAATTTTGTCGTTAGAGCTCTAACGCTCACTTCAGAAACGACTCTAAATACCAGCGTTAGAAAGATCCCATTGAAAAGATAGGATACGCAAATGGCGTAGGGGGATCTGCGGTATGGAAAAGTCGCGGCTGAAAAGTGAGCGTTAGACCCTTTAATCACTGACTCCAAATACCAGCGGGCGGCCAAAACCAGCGTTAGGAGCCTCTAACGCTGGTTTTGACGGCTACCGCCGAACTCCAAATCTAGGCCCAAGAAAGAAAAAGAATTCTTAAACCCTGGTACCCCCAGTCTTGCGTACTATTACCACCTCCCTAAAATTCATAAATGTAAAAATAATCCTCCCGGTCGCCCGATTATATCGGGGATCGGGAATCTCACATGTAATCTATCCGAATACATAGATTCGTTTTTAAAAAAAGAAGTAAAATGTTTACCATCCTATATAAAAGACACACCCGATTTAATTAATAAGCTATCGAAACTAAACAATCTAGATATTAAAAACTTATTTTGGATGACATGTGATGTGTCGGCACTCTATTCAAATATAGCGCATGATTTAGGGATCAACTCTATTGATAAATTTCTATCTAGAGATATTTATTTACCCGAACAGCAGAAAACTTTCCTTTTGGATGCCATTTCCTTTGTGCTAAAGCACAATTATTTTGTGTTTCAGGAGCAGTTTTTTCTACAAATAAAGGGCACGGCCATGGGGACCAGGTTCGTCCCTAGCTTCGCCAACCTGTTTATGGGGTCCTTCGAAGAGAAGTATATTTACAATTCCCCAGCGAGGGCGAACCTGGTCTTCTATGGCCGTTTTATAGATGATTTGCTCTTTATATGGGATGGAACGGAGTCCAAGGCTAAGGAATTTGTAGAATCCCTGAATGCCAATGATATGGGTTTGACATTCACCTCCAATATTTCAAAGGAACAAATTGAATTTTTGGACCTTATACTATATTGGGATCCAAAAGGGTCTATCTCAACTAAAACTTTTTTCAAAACTGTGGATACAAACAGTTATTTGAACTTTAAAAGTAACCATTACAAACCGTGGAAAGAAAATATTCCATTCAATCAATTCTGCAGAATACGCAGAAATTGTACTGAAATGTCTATTTTTGATGAACAATCACAAATATTAAAAGAGAGGTTCCTTGCAAGAGATTATCCACCGAAACTTATAGAATTAGGCTATCAAAAAGCTAGAAATAAAGTAAGATCGGATCTTTTTAATTCTAAGAAAAAAGACAAATATGAAAAGATATGGAACTCTGAAGAGGAAAGGTTACTATATAAGTCCAAAATTAACAATCATCCTCAATTCATTACTAGATATAATAATAATCATCATTTAATCAAGAATATTTTACAAAAATATTGGTTCATTCTAAAAAATGATCCAGTTTTGAAACAAATATTGGATGATACCCCTATCTGTATTTTTAGAAGAGCACAGACCCTTAAAAATAGGTTGGCACCAAGTAAGATCTTAATGAAAAAGCGCACAAATAGGGTGGTTAATAAATATAATACTAATTCTTCTTTTTTAAAGACTAAGATAGGTTTTTTTAAATGTGGGAAAACTAATTGTGGTCTTTGTAGCTACACAATGGGGATTGTTACTGAATTTAAGTCCTTTGTCACTAACAAAATATTTAGTGTTTCTTCACATTTCACGTGTGATTCAACATTTGTGGTATATTTGCTACAATGCAAATGTGGGGTTCAGTACGTTGGGAGAACCTCAAGACCCATCAAAAAAAGATGGGGTGAGCACATGAGAAATGTAAAGAAAGAATTGGTGAATCATAGTGTTCCTCGCCACAAGGGAAAATGTCATCCGGGAGAAAGTGATATATACAGTATTCTTCCTATAGAATATGTAGCTCCCAAATGGGGTAGAAATAGGTTCATACACTTGCGACAAAGAGAGACCTATTGGATATGGAAATTAAAAACTTTGAAACCCCATGGTCTAAATGAAAACATAGACATGGCAGCTTTTAATTGAGCTACCATTATATATTCTTTTCTGTCACTGTTTGCATTTATATTTTTATTTGTATAATTTATTTGTATAAATTTTATATTGCAACTACATCTGTGCATAAAACTATGACTCATTAGATGATCCCTGAGCTGGCATGGTCTATTTTTTCCCTAGGGTCATTTTAGGTCATATATATTTGTATCATTTTAGTGACAATATATTCTATATTTATTGCTACTACACCTTTACTATGGGGTGTTACCTTGTTCTCTTGGATATTATGTTGTTAAGATGTTTTTATATCTACTATATAATATAGGGTTAGGAATATACCCTAGGGCATTTTTGTACTATAGATGGGTATTTTAATCTGGATGTTATTAGGAGTTTTTCACCATCACTATACTTATTACAATAATTATCAGATTATCTTTATAGATTTTTAATATATATTTTTTTATTATTATATTTTTTTATTAGATAGATGTATCTCTTTAGAGTAATGACATGGGTCACGCATCTATTGGTATTAGATGTGAATCAACAGTGTTTTATGGGGAATTATAAGGTACGAATGATACTGAATTTTATGCTTATAGTAATTACATCTAGCGTTATTACCAGCAGTATCTTTCTTATGTTTGTTTTTATTGCCGGCGTATTTTAGCTATTGGTCATGGCCGTGCGCTATAGCGGCGCCATTTGAGTGACAGGTAACACTCCTAGTAGGGGTTGGTATCACACGCCCCCACTTTTTGTCCTATCAATAATTTGCCGGCTCAGACAAACATCTCATTGGTTCATAGCTTTAGTGTACATGCGCATTGGAATTCTTGAGACGCCGAGATTTGTTTTAAATAGTGTGATGACTGTTAGTTTCTTACACCTGATGAAACGGTTGTTGTGACCGGGAAACGCGTAGTGTATTAGGTTACAATAAACTTATTTGTTACATTTTAACCTATCTGTCATCACGCTTGTTTTATTTGCTTTTATCAGCCGATTTGACTTTTTTACCGGCTTGAGCTTTATATGAGCTGTATTTTTCCCTGATTGGGATTCCACAAAGAAACTTGGCTCATCTCCGACCTCAGTACGTGTGGGGGACTCTGAAGTTAACCCTTTGGCTCTTCGATCGTGAGGATAATCTCGCTGGACAGCTTTTAATAGTTCAGCCTGCACCTGTGGCACTTTTCAAGTGCTTATAATCTAGTAAGTGATTCTGTATCGTATTGTGGGGGTCCCTTTATCTACGATCTCACACTATTGTGGCGCCTCCTTTTTTCTCCCTTCTATCTGCAGATCGTCGCTGGTGCCATCAGCCTTGGAAGGAGTGTTTGCTGCCGCATACCCGCTATATAGTGGACATTCGGAGGAAAATCTCCATTACATGAATTGTGTATGAGGACTATACGTATGATCTATAGTACCTGGGTACCTTATTGTATGTATCCTGCTTTGCTATGTAACACTGCCACCATTGTGTGTCTTCAATATCACCTGTATTGATAGTAGTCTGGTCTCGATAACAGAGTATTTGTGGTTTTACAACATACACATATATATTATGGTTATGAACATATCACATGTTTGTGTAGATTATATGTGATTGTCCGTTTTATATTTGAGTTTTGTGGATTTTTTGCTCTCCATTTTAAGGACACTAAACACTTTATTAGTTTGGCACTGTATATTACGCTAAACTTCGTTCACATATATCTTATGTTTTTTATATATATATATATATATATATATATATATATATTTACAAGTTCACTATCACTTTATCTAGTTTAGTTGTGTTGATATTGTAATCGATTTATATCACCCACATCTAGAAGTTTTTGTCCTTTGTTGAAGAGTATACAAAGGACATTGATATTTGATATATATTTTTTGTATGCACCATTTCTAGGCGCCTTCACTTTTCTATATCACATTTTGTAATCTAATTGCAGTTGCCTGCCTGCCAGCGTGTGTGCCAGGCCCACTTGCCCAGTGCCACCACTCATATCTGGTGTAACAGTAGTGTAAATAATTTTAAAAAAAAAAACTTTTTTGACTGTGAAACATCAGTCTGCTAGTGTAATCTAATTGCAGTTGCCTGCCTGCCTGCCAGCGTGTGTGCCAGGCCCACTTGCCCAGTGCCACCACTCATATCTGGTTTAACAGTAGTGTAAATAATTAAAAAAAAAAAAAAAAAAACTTTTTTGACTGTGAAACATTAGTCTGCTAGTGTAATCTAATTGCAGTTGCCTGCCTGCTAGCGTGTGTGCCAGGCCCACTTGCCCAGTGCCACCACTCATATCTGGTGTAACAGTAGTGTAAATAATGTAAAAAAAAATAATTTTTTGACTGTGAAAAATCAGTCTGCTAGTGTAATCTAATTGCAGTTGCCTGCCTGCTAGCGTGTGTGCAAGCCAGGCCCACTTGCCCAGTGCCACCACTCATATCTTGTGTAACAGTAGTGTAAATAATTAAAAAAAAAAACTTTTTTGACTGTGAAACATCAGTCTGCTAGTGTAATCTAATTGCAGTTGCCTGCCTGCTAGCGTGTTTGCCAGCCAGGGCCACTTGCTCAGTGCCACCACTCATAACTGGTGTAACAGTAGTGTAAATAATTTTAAAAAAGCAAACTTTTTTGACTGTGAAACATCAGTCTGCTAGTGTAATCTAATTGCAGTTGCCTGCCTGCCAGCATGTGTGCCAGGCCCACTTGCCCAGTGCCACCACTCATATCTGGTGTAACAGTAGTGTAAATAATTTAAAAAAAACCTTTTTTACTGTGAAACATCAGTCTGCTAGTGTAATCTAATTGCAGTTGCCTGCCTGCTAGCGTGTGTGCCAGGCCCACTTGCCCAGTGCCACCACTCATTTCTCGTGTAACAGTAGTGTAAATAATTTAAAAAAACCTTTTTTACTGTGAAACATCAGTCTGCTAGTGTAATCTAATTGCAGTTGCCTGCCTGCCAGCATGTGTGCCAGGCCCACTTGCCCAGTGCCACCACTCATATCTGGTGTAACAGTAGTGTAAATAATTAAAAAAAAAAAAAAAATTTGACTTTGAAACATCAGTCTGCTTGTGTAATCTAATTGCAGTTGCCTGCCTGCCAGTGTGTGTGCCAGGCTCACAGCGTATACTGTGCCCACTTGCCCAGTGCCACCACTCATATCTGGTGTAACAGTAGTGTAAATAATTTAAAAAAAAAACTTTTTTACTGTGAAACATCAGTCTGCTAGTGTAATCTAATTGCAGTTGCCTGCCTGCCTGCCAGCGTGTGTGCCAGGCCCACTTGCCCAGTGCCACCACTCATATCTGGTGTAACAGTAGTGTAAATAATTAAAAAAAAAAAAAAACTTTTTTGACTGTGAAACATCAGTCTGCTTGTGTAATCTAATTGCAGTTGCCTGCCTGCCAGCGTGTGTGCCAGGCTCACAGCGTATACTGTGCCCACTTGCCCAGTGCCACCACTCATATCTTGTTTAATAGTAGTGTAAGTGTACATTTAAAAAAATAAAAACTTTTTGTACTGTCAAACATGAGTCTGCTTTTTTGTGTCAGGCTCACAGCGTATACTGTGCCCACTTGCCCAGTGCCACCACTCATATCTTGTTTAATAGTAGTGTAAGTGTACATTTAAAAAAATAAAAACATTTTGGACTGTCAAACATCAGTCTGCTTTTTTGTGTCAAGCTCACAGCGTATCATGTTCCCACTTGTCCAGTGCCACCACTCATATCTTGTTTAATAGTAGTGTAAGTGTACATTTTAAAAAATAAAAACTTTTTGGACTTTGAAACATCAGTCTGCTTTTTTGTGTCAGGCTCACAGCGTATACTGTGCCCACTTGCCCAGTGCCACCACTCATATCTTGTTTAATAGTAGTGTAAGTGTACATTTAAAAAAAAATGACAGGCAGAGGCAGGCCACCCCGCAGGTGCCGTCATGGTCGTGGTGCTGTGATTCCCTTTGGCCATAGAATAATGCCCAGTGTTCAGAGGCCACGTACCATGAACTCGAAAAGTTCTGAGGAGGACATAGTTGACTTTTTAACACAGGACACCCAATCTTCTATAGCTTCCGCTCCGAACCTTGACGCACCATCCTCCTCCAGCTTATCTTCGGGCACCTCTGAAGTTACCACTCGCCTGCCTGCCGCCACCACCAACACTAGCACCACAGCCGCTTCACTTGATGTGTCAGAGGAGTTATTTACACATCAGTTGGAAGAAATGAGTGATGTGCAACCATCATTGACAGAGGATGTAGATAACAGTGATATGTCTCAGTCAGGCAGCATTACAGACATGGACGTACGGTGTGATGATGATGTTGTACCCGCTGCTGCTTCCTTTGTTGATTTGTCAGATACAAGTGAAGCGGTTGATGACGATGCATCCATGGATGTCACGTGGGTGCCCGCTAGAAGAGAAGAAGAACAGGGGGAAAGTTCAGATGGGGAGACAGAGAGGAGGAGGAGGAGACGAGTTGGAAGCAGGGGGAGGTCATCGCAAGGAGCTAGTGGCACAGTCAGACAGCATGCATCTGCACCCGGGGTCAGCCAGACAGCACGCCAATCAACGCATGCTGTTGCCACCACCAGAATGCTGTCATCGCAGAGCTCAGCAGTGTGACATTTTTTGTGTGTGTCTGCCTCTGACAACAGTGATGCCATTTGCAACCTGTGCCAAAAGAAACTGAGTCATGGGAAGTGCAACACCCACCTAGGTACAACTACTTTGCGAAGGCACATGATCGCACATCACAAACGCCTATGGGATCAACACATGAGTAGAAGCAGCACACAAACTCAAAGCCGCCATCCTCCTCCTGGTCCAGCATCTTCAGCCACCTCAACCACTGCTGTCCTCCTTGCCCCCTCTCAACCATCCGCCACTCCGTCTCTCTTCCGGAGCAGTTCCTGCTCATCTGCCCACAGTCAGGTGTCTGTCAAGGACATGTTTGAGCGTAAGAAGCCAATTTCTCAAAGTCACCCCCTTGCCCGGCGTCTGACAGCTGGCTTGTCTGAACTCTTAGCCCGTCAGCTTTTACCATACAAGCTGGTGGAGTCTGAGGCGTTCAAAAAATTTGTAGCTATTGGGACACCACAGTGGAAGGTACCCGGACGAAATTTCTTTGCACAAAAGGCAATCCCCAACCTGTACTCGATTGTGCGAAAGGAAGTAATGGCATGTCTGGCACACAGTGTTGGGGCAAGGGTCCATATGACCACTGATAGCTGGTCTGCAAAGCATGGTTAGGGCAGGTATATCACCTACACTGCGCATTGGGTAAACCTGCTGATGACTGCCAAGCATGGAATGCGTGCCTCTGCAGAGGAGGAGTTGGTGACACCGCCACGACTTGCAGGCAGGCCAGGAAGATGTGTGGCCATTTGAGGCGTTCCTACACGGCCATGGCGCACTTTTCCGATATCCAGCGGCGAAACAACATGCCAGTGAGGCGCTTGATTTGCGACAGCCCGACACGTTGGAATTCAACACTCCTAATGTTCGACCGCCTGCTCCAACAAGAAAAAGCCGTTAACAAGTATTTGTATGACCGGGGTGCTAGGACAGCCTCTGCGGAGCTGGGAATTTTTTTGCCATGTTACTGGGCGCTCATGCGCAATGCCTGTAGGCTCATGCGTCCTTTTGAGGAGGTGACAAACCTAGTCAGTCGCACCGAAGGCACCATCAGCGACATCATACCATTTGTTTTCTTCCTGGAGCGTGCCCTGTGAAGAGTGCTGGATCAGGCCATAGATGAGCGTGAAGAGGAAGAGTTGTGGTCACCATCACCACCAGAAACAGCCTTATCAGCATCGCTTGCTGGACCAGCGGCAACGCTGGAAGAAAATTGTGAGGCAGAGGAGTCAGAGGAGGAATGTGGCTTTGAGGAGGAGGAGGAGGAAGACCAACCACAACAGGCATCCCAGGGTGCTCGTTGTCACCTATCTGGTACCCGTGGTGTTGTACGTGGCTGGGGGGAAGAAGATACCTTCAGTGACATCACTGAGGACGAGGAACGGGACATGAGTAGCTCGGCATCCAACCTTGTGCAAATGGGGTCTTTCATGCTGTCGTGCTTGTTGAGGGACCCTCGTATAAAAAAGCTGAAGGAGAACGACCTGTACTGGGTGTCCACGCTACTAGACCCCCGGTATAAGCATAAAGTGCCAGAAATGTTACCGAATTACCACAAGTCGGAAAGGATGCAGCATTTTCAAAATAAATTAAAAAGTATGCTTTACACAGCGTATAAGGGTGATGTCACAACACAACGTGAATCTAACAGGGGAAGAGCTGAAAGTAATCCTCCGACTCCCACGACCACGCCGGCAAGGACAGGATGCTTTACAGACGTGTTGTTGATGGAGGACATGTGGAGCTTTTTAACTCCTATGCATCGCCACAGCCCTTCGGGGTCCACCCTCAGAGAACGACTCGACCGACAGGTAGCAGACTACCTCGCCTTAACTGCAGATCTCGACACTCTGAGGAGCGATGAACCCCTTGACTACTGGGTGTGCAGGCTTGACCTGTGGCCTGAGCTATCCCAATTTGCAATAGAACTTCTGGCCTGCCCCGCTTCAAGTGTCCTGTCAGAAAGGACCTTCAGTGCAGCAGGAGGTATTGTCACTGAGAAGAGAAGTCGCCTAGGTCAAAAAAGTCTAGATTACCTCACCTTTATTAAGATGAATGAGGGATGGATCCCGAAGGGACTGACATTGGGCAATACATTCAAGTAAAAAAAGGCCTGATGAGATGAGCTGCCTTGGGCTAAAAATGGTCCACACGCTGCTGTATTTTATCTTCAAATACCGGATGACTTGCGTGACTTATCCGCCACCAACTAGGTTTCAAGCCGCAATGTTTTATGGCACTTTCTGCCTGGGAAACAAACATCAATTTTTCTGGCCGCTGCTACAGCAGCGGCTGCAACAATACCTAATTTTTCAGGCATGTGTACATGCCAAATTTTTCTGGCCTCTGGTGCTGCACTGCGGCTTCAAAACCAAAACCAAAAAAAAGACACTTAACAGGGATTAAACTGATAGGAATAGTACTACTTAACACACTACTCCTATCTGGTTGCACATTAGATTGCACGCACAGTGCCCCAAATTTGAAGTAGGAGGACCGACCAAGCATCTTTTGCCATCTCCCGGTTCCTAAAATCCATGCCATATACACATCCCCTGATAGGGGACACCGCAGTGGAAGGTACCCGGCCGAAATTTCTTTGCACAAAAGGCAATCCTCATCCTGTACTCGATTGTGCAAAAGGAAGTAACCTTACCATGGGTCTCAGACCGCACGTCTTGTAATTCTCTGTCTGGAAAATTATGTATCTATCAAATCTATCTATTTATCTATCAAATCTATCTATCTATCTATCTATCTATCCATCTATCTATCTATCTATCTATCTATCTATCTATCTATTGTATCTTTCAAATTTATCAATTGCATCTATTGATCTATCTATCTAATCTATGTATCTATCTATCTATCTATCTATCTATCTATCTATCTATCTATCTATCAAATCTATCTCGTGGCCGGACCGACCAAGCATCTTTTTCCATCTCCCGGTTCCTAAAATCCATGCCATATACACATCCCCTGATAGGGAACACCGCAGTGGAAGGTACCCGGCCAAAATTTCTTTGCACAAAAGGCAATCCCCAACCTGTACTCAATTGTGCAAAAGGAAGTAACCTTACCATGGGTCTCAGACCGCACGTCTTGTAATTCTCTGTCTGGGAAATTATCTATCTATCAAATCTATCTATTTATCTATCAAATCTATCTATCGTATCTATCAAATGTATATTGCATCTATTGATCTATCTATCTAATCTATGTATCTATCTATCTCGTGGCCAGACTGTTTTGTGACAGCCACTTGTGTTTCGGCCAAATGTCCGTCGGCTAAAAGTCCGGCCATGATTGCATGCGCAGTGCCCCAAATTTGAAGTAGGAGGACAGACCAAGCATCTTTTTCCATCTCCCGGTTCTTAAAATCCATGCCATATACCCGTCCCCTGATAGGGGGCGTAACAGGGATTAAACTGATCAGAATAGTACTACTTAACACACCACTCATATCTGGTGGCACATTAGATTGCACGCGCAGTGCACCAAATTTGAAGAAGGAGGACCGACCAATCATCTTTTTCCATCTCCCGGTTCCTAAAATCCATGCCATATACACGTTCCCTGGCGCCGCAACTGCCTCTGGGAACCTTACCATGGGTCCCAGACTGAGGTCGGTTTGTCTGGACAACCCGTCGGCGTTGCCATTCTGTTTCCCAGGTCTGTAAGTAATGGTGAAATTGAAGGGTTGCAATGATAAACTCCAACGTAATAGCCTGCCGTTATCTCCAGAGACCCGGTTCAGCCACACCAACGGGTTATGGTCGGTGACCAGAGTGAACTCCTGCCCATATAAATAGGGAGTCAATTTCTTTAATGCCCACACCAAAGCCAAACACTCCTTTTCGACCGCTGCATAGCTGACTTCGCGGGGCAGGAGCTTCCGGCTGATGTAGGCAACTGGATGCTCCCCTCCATCTTCGCCTACTTGGCTGAGGACAGCTCCCAGCCCGAACATGGAAGCATCTGTATGGACGATAAAACGTTTGTTAAGGGCTGGGGCCGCCAAGACAGGAGCGTTAATTAGAGCATTTTTGAGAGCCTGGAAAGCCGTTTCACAGTGGGGAGACCACAGAACCTGTCGAGGTAAGTTCTTCTTGGTCAAGTCAGTCAGGGGTTTGGCAAGTGTGCTGTAGTCTGGTACGAACCGTCTATAGTACCCTGCCGTGCCCAGGAAGGCTAGGACCTGAGTCTTAGTGATGGGGGTGGGCCAATTGGCGACAGCTTCTATCTTGGCCGGCTCTGGTCGCTGCTTTCCACACCCCACCCGGTGACCCAGGTACTGTACCTTGGCCATCCCAAAGTGGCATTTTTCTGGCTTCAGAGTCAGGCCAGCAGCCCGGATCTGATCCAGAACCATTCCTACGTGAGCTAAGTGGTCCTCCCAGGACTCACTGTGGATTGCTATGTCGTCCAGGTAGGCGCAAGCAAAACTCTGGAAGCCATCCAGGAGCCTATCCACCAAGCGCTGGAATGTAGCTGGGGCATTCTTCATCCCAAACGGCATTACCCTAAACTGATATAAGCTGAATGGGGTGACGAATGCCGACTTGGGGATAGCCTCCGGGGCCAGGGGAATCTGCCAGTAACCTTTGCAGAGGTCAATAGTGGTCAGGTAATTTCCCCTGGCTATACGATCGAGTAGCTCGTCTACCCTGGGCATAGGGTAAGCGTCCGTCACGGTTTTTTCATTGAGCCTCCGATAGTCTACGCAGAACCGGGTGGTCCCATCTTTCTTGGGCACCAAGACAACTGGGGAGGCCCAGGGACTATCGGAGGGCTCAATTACCCTGAGTTGGAGCATCTCATCGATCTCCTTCTTCATTCCTGTCCTAACTGCTTCGGGGATTCGGTATGGAGCCTGGCGCAAGGGAGCTTGTCCCGGAGTATCTACCTGGTGGGTGGTTAAAGTAGTGTACCCTGGCTTCGGGGAGAAGGTGAGGTGTTTGGACTGTAGGAGTTGGTTGAGCTGCTCCCTTTCAGTGGGGCTAAGTCGGTCTCCTATCTGAACCTGAGCCACTATACCTGTGGGGAGACTCTTTTCTAATAGGTCTGGAATGGGTAGACTGTCGGGGTCTTCCTGAGGGGAATAACATACGGCCGTCACGTTCTCTGGTCGCTCAAAATATTCCTTGAGCATGTTTACATGGAATGTCTTACTAAGATTGCTGTCGTGGCAGCTAGCTATCACATAAGTGGTGTCTCCCCTTTTCTCTACGATCTGGTAGGGACCCTGCCAGGACGCCTGCAATTTGTCTGTCTTCACCGGCTTAAGTACTAACACCTTTTGTCCTATGGTGAAGATTCTCTTTCGGGCCCCCCGATCGTACCATACTTTCTGTCTTCTCTGGGCCGACTGGAGATTAGCCCGCACGGATTTGGCTAATTGCTCCATTCGATCCCTGAGTTCCAGCACGTATGGCACAATGGGGACACCGTCAGTGTCCATCTCTCCCTCCCAGTGCTCCGGATCAGGTTTAGGGGTCCCCGTACCTTTCTTCCGTAGAGCAACTCGAAGGGAGAGAACCCTGTCGTTTCCTGGGGCACCTCCCGATAAGCAAATAGGAGGTGCGGCAGGAAGCGTTCCCAGTCTCGGTATTCCTGAGTGAACATCTTGAGCATTTGTTTGAGGGTCCCATTGAACCTCTCACACAGCCCGTTCATCTGGGGGTGGTATGGGGAGCTCAAGAGGGACTTAATTTTGCAAACCTGCCAGAGTTGTTGGGTCAATTCAGCCGTAAATTGGGTGCCTCGGTCGGATAGGATTTCTTTTGGAAATCCTACCCGGGAGAACCCCTGTACTAGTGCATTCGCTACCGTATCCGCTTGTATGTTGGATAGGGCGACAGCCTCTGGGTACCTGGTAGCGTAGTCCACTACGGTAAGAATGTAGCGCTTACCGGAGGGACTAGGGGTAGCCAGTGGTCCCACTAGGTCAATAGCAACCCGGCTGAAGGGTTCCTCTACAATGGGCATATTTACTAGATGGGCTTTAGGGTGATCGCCTCGCCTTCCTACTCGTTGACACACATCGCAGGTGTTACAGTAATTTCTAACGTCAGCGTGTACCCCTGGCCAAAAGAATGTGTGAGTAATGCGGTGTAGGGTACGGGTTACGGCTAGGTGGCCTGCTAAGGGGATGTCATGGCCTATCTTGAGGATTTCTTGACGGTATTTGTGGGGCACTACCAGCTGTCGCCTACGCTGTCCCCTTTTCTCTGTCCAGCGGTATAGTTTCCCTTTTTCCCAATAGAATGTTTTGTTATCTGCCCCGCCCCCTCTGGTCTCTGCTCGTTCCCGGTACTTTTGTAAGGTCGGGTCAGTCTTAGACTCTGTCTCGAAAGCATCTGGGGTGTCCCAGGGTATGGGGCCTAACATGTCAGGCAAGGTCGGGGTAGGTCTTACCTGTGTCTCCCACACTGGTGAGAGCTCTCGCTCCGTCCGGGCTTGGGCCCGTGTAGTCACTGGGTCCGCCTCGTTGTTGCATACTGGAGCATAGGCAGAAGTCATGGGGCCCAAATCGTTGCCCAGTAGTACTTCGGCAGGTAAATTATCCATTATGCCCACGTTCACAGCCCCCTTTCCCGCTCCCCTCCAAGATGCACTTTAGCTGTTGGAATTTTGTACACATCCCCCCCCCCGCCACTCTAACGGCCACAGTCTGTCCGGATCGCTTGTGCTCCGGCACCAAATGACTCTGTATCAGCGTGATAGTAGCCCCTGTGTCTCTCAATCCCTCGGTAGATCGCCCCTCGAGCCATACCTTCTGCCGATGGTGCTGGCGGTTATCTGAGGCAGCATATACAGGGTCCGCCTCGTGAAGCGGTCCCAAATATTCCTCCATAGGGGCCTCTTGGTTAACACAGAGGGCCCGGGCCGGACGATATGACCCAGAGGGGTAATTGTAATTCCTGGGTGTCTGGTGCGTATTAAGAGGGCAGCTAGCCATGAAATGCCCTGGTTGCTTGCATCGGTGGTAAGTCGGTCTGGGACGCTCAGAGCTGTTATTGGGTGGTCCTGAGTGTCGGGCGGGCCCTGCGGGCACCGGGGCTCGGAATTCAGCACGAGGGGGTGCACGGTAAACCTCTCTGGGTTCGACCCGTGCTGGAGCTCGGTAGTTCGTGGGTTCGTGAAGACGGGAGTCATAATGTTCATCGGCCAATTTGGCTGCTTCTTCTAAGGTAGAAGGCCGCCTGTCTTGCAGCTATTCCTTCCCTTGCTGTTCCATGCCATTATAAAAATGTACTAAGAGAAACAATTGTAAAATTTCCTCACCAGTCACCGCTTTACTTCCGCTCATCCATCGATTTGCCGCTCTCCGCATTCGGTGCGCCCATTCCATATGGGTATCGTTAGGCTTCTTTTTTGTGCCCCGAAACTGTCGGCGATACGTGTCCGGAGTTACCGCGTACCGTTGCAACAGTGTCTCCTTAACTAGCTCATACTGTGTCACTTCCTCAGCACCCAGAGTACGAAAGGCTTCCAGGGCTCGCCCGGATAGTTTCCCAGACAATATCGTGGGCCACTCTCTGTTGGGAATCTGGTGCAGGGCACATTGCCTTTCGAAGTCCGCCAAATATTCATCAATCCCTGTCTCGCTCTCTAGGAAGGGTCGAAATGCCGCATAGGGTATCTTGGGCCTCCCAGCATTTTCGACAGGGATGATTACCTGCGGGGCTTCAGCATTGCGGTGTGCGTTCGCTAGGTTGAGTTCGTGGGCTCGAGTCTCTCGTATAGCCTTGTCCGCTTCCGCCATCAACTGCTGTACCAATTCCATGGAGGGGTTCGGCCCGTACAGTGAGAGCCTCTCCTGAACAATCCTGGTTTTTTCGTCACTAATCGTGGTCGGTGTTTCCGCCATTGTGAAGCTCTGATCCAGTTCAGTCAATTCTGCGATCAGCTCTCTCCTCGGCCGGTTGCTGGCGTACCCCCCTCTGCTTTCAAGTAAATCCTTTAGGGTTGTACGCTTCAATTTTTCGTAAGCGCTCTCCATCCGTTCTGTACCTCTCCTAGGAAATCCAGGAAAATCCCACCGCTGCCGCCAAATGTTACGGTTACCCTTAGACTCGCTGAGAGATGGACCGCTTAGTAGCCTGGATCCCTATTGCTGAAGAGGGGAGATGCTGCTTTCCATAGTATTCTATATGGGTCTCGCAAATGTAGAATAATCCCCCTTAGCTGTAGTACAGCTAGGATACCCTTCTGCCCACAAAAACGAGTCAACGCTGCGATTGAGGGTCAACCAAGAACTCAGGACTGGGATGCCCAGCCTGCTTTTTATTGAGGTTACATGCACACAGGGCACTCCCAGGGGGGGAAGCATAAAATCCCCCATCACACATTTAGATAGAGAGACAATGTCATTTGACAGGCCACAATAGGATTACAGTACTTCAGATAACAAGTTACACATAAAAAAAACAATGCAGTCCATCTTATCAATTAGCAGTCTGACTCCGGAGGTGATTAGACAATGGGAATGTTTTATCACTAAACTTAATTAGAGCTGAGGCCTGCAAACTTGTATTTAGAAAATAGTTTCTAAAAGCTGAAAAAAAAAGTTAACTCTTTATGAAATTATACTTGTTACGGTTTTCTTGGAGCCCTTCTTAGGCGCTGGCTTGGCTGGTTCAGGCATTGCTGCTGGGAAATAAGCTCTTCACAACAAAATAACTAATGCTTCTGTAACATTCTCTGTCTGGGAAATTATATATCTATCAAATCTATCTATTTATCTATCTATCTATCAAATCTATCTATCTATTGTATCTATCAAATGTATATTGCATCTATTGATCTATCTATCTAATCTATGTATCTATCCATCAAATCTATCTATCGTGGCCGGACTGTTTTGTGACAGCCACTTGTGTTTCGGCCAAATGTCCGTCGGCTAAAAGTCCGGCCACGATTGCACGCGCAGTGCCCCAAATTTGAAGTAGGAGGACCGACCAAGCATCTTTTTCCATCTCCCTTTTCCTAAAATCCATGCCATATACACGTCCCCTGATAGGGGGCGTAACAGGGATTAAACTGATCAGAATAGTACTACTTAACACACCACTCAAATCTGGTGGCACAGTAGATTGCACGCACAGTGCCCCAAATATGAAGTAGGAGGACCGACCAAGCATCTTTTTCCATCTCCCGGTTCCTAAAATCCATGCCATATACACATCCCCTGGCGCCGCAACTGCCTCTGGGAACCTTACCATGGGTCCCAGACCGCACGTCTTGTAATTCTCTGTCTGGGAAATTATCTATCTATCAAATCTATCTATTTATCTATCAAATCTATCTATCGTATCTATCAAATGTATATTGCATCTATTGATCTATCTATCTAATCTATGTATCTATCTATCTATCTATCTATCTATCAAATCTATCTATCTCATGGTTGTGCAAATGGACTGTTTGCGGTTGTTTGCGGGGAGTTTGGTCTGTCACTCTGAAGCGGGCGTAACACTTACACTACCTGATCGATACAACATCATACCTGATGTTTTAAAGCACGTTATTCCAAACAATTTAGGAATGTTAGGTGATTTATGCCCTTTATGGATTAAAACCAGACTCTGCATCAACTATGTAATTTTACGTGGGAGTTTTGCCATGGATCCCCCTCCAGCATGCCACAGTCCAGGTGTTAGTACCCTTGAAACAACTTTTCCATCACTCTTGTGGCCAGAAAGAGTCCCTGTGGGTTTTAAAATTCGCCTGCCTATTGAAGTCAATGGCGATTCGCCCGGTTCGCCCGTTTGCGAACAGTTGCAGACGTTCGCATTCGCCGTTCGTGAACGGAAAATTTTCAGTTCGCGACATCACTATGTATAGAGTCACAATTGCTCCCACAAGGGGCACTCACACCCTGTACCCGTCCTGTATTTATGGATACAGGGTGACATGGACATAAGACAGAGTTATGAAAGTACATGGGGTGTCGAGCATATAAACTTCCACATTTTCATGCAGTCTCTGGGTATCCTTAAGCCCATGTACCTCCAGCCCAAAGAATATTCCATAACAGGCCCTCCAATGCACAGTGGCGAGATTGGTCTCGTCACATCTCTCCCCTTTTCCAAACAGACTAACAGGGTATCTGACCTCCTGCCGGTCAGTGCCCTGGTTAGTCCAGCAACCCACCCACAAAACACAATCAGCAGTACAGCCCACCCACAATACATGGTTACTACACCTGGGTAGAGGAGAAACTTGTCCAGGTGCCTCACCGAGTGGGCAGAGACCAGCGTTACTCTGCCCTGGTGCCAGCGCTACCACGGAAGTAGCCTGGTTGGAGCCTGGTTGTGGGAGGGGGAAACCGACTGTCTCCCCTTTGGCTAAACAGCCCTGTTGCTGGGGGACAGGACTGACCATCCCTACCCCCTCTGCTGTAAGTGCAGAGACCACGGTCCCATCTGCACGGTTGTGGGGCTTACTGTCTCCCCTGGGTATGTCAAGCTGCTGCTGGGGAGAGAGGGTAACAAGCTCCTTTCCCATACATACTTCCAGCCACGGGGGAGGGAGACCGACTGTCTCCGCTCCCAATACCGAGTCCTGCTGCTGGGGAAAGGAGACTAGGCTCTCTATTCCCTGTAACACACACTGCTGTTGGGGAGCAGGACCGCCGTTTCTGCCCCCGGTAGCTCAGTCTGCCGCTGGGGAATAGAGACTGGGCTCCCAATTCCCTGCATATCACTCTGCTACTGGGGGACAGGACCAACTGTCTCTGCCCCCTGTAACTCAGCTTGCCACTGGGGAATGGAGTCTGGGCTCCCAATTCCTTGCAATTCACTCTGCTGCTGGGGGACAGGACCAACTGTCTCTGCCCCCTGTAACTCAGCCTGCCGCTCGGGAATGGAGACTGGGCTCCAAATTCCCTGCAATTCACTCTGCTGCTGGGGGACAGGACCAACGGTCTCTGCCTCCTGTAACTCAGCCTGCCGCTGGGGAATGGAGACTGGGCTCCCAATTCCCTGCAGGACTGGTGGAGAGACCTCGGTCCCATCTCCACCGGCCACCTGGGGTCCTTCCCAGTAAATCTTCACAATATCTTCCCAGCTGAATGGGTCTGGACCTGGGTCTGTCACCTTGCTGTCCTGCTGAGCCTTCCCAATGGAGTGGAAGAGATCTCGGTAGTCCTGCTCCAGTTCCCACTCCAGGTTTGCTAGGTGAGCCAGGTCTTGCTCTACCTCATGGGGGTCATCCCAGTCATGCCTATCCTCCCTCTCGTAGAAAATGTCCTGAAGTCTGGTCTGCGCAGGGCTCCCAAAGTCAGGCTCTGCAAAGGATTCTCATAACAAGCCAGGACCATCAAACTCCTCTCCCTCTGTCTTGTCATGCTCGGCTGTCCAGGATATATACTGTGCCATATACCACCAGAGTGCCTGGTAGGCATCCTCCAGCCATAGCTCCTGCCATACCCAGTGCTCTAGTTCCTTCACCCATTCCTCCAGGGGCTGCTCTCCCAGGAAGGGCATCCGCAGGGCCACTTGCTTCTGCAACCGCTGCTCTTCACTGGGGAGACTCTCACTCCACTGGTATTGAACATTATCCAGGGCCTGGTACCAGATGCCTTTCCTTAATGCATCCCGGCCATCCAGGTCCTCCTCCTCGTATAACACTGCTGGTTCCATTCTGTTGCTTTTAGGGTCGCTGTACTGGGACATGCGTTGCCCCCAACTTGTAAATCTCCGGAATGGTGTCTCTTGTAGCTGTCCTTCTGGTTGTGGGAACGATCCCGCCGCTGCCATCACTTGTAACGGACCGTTTCACACACAAGGGGTTAAACCACCGGTTAGTAGATCTCCCCTTCCAGAGACACAGGCACAACTACTGCAGAACACCAAACTCCCAAACTGGAACCTCACGAATAACTGCTAGCAGGCGAACAGGACAAGCACCCAAGCGGCTTACACTTTTGGCAATCAGTCTCTAACAGCATACAGTAAATCCCCCCAAAGACGAGACAAGGCACCGTGTTGAGGGTCAAGCAGTGAACAGCCAGAGCTGTGGGTTTATTGCTCTTATATACACATTCTTACACATTAGAATGTGTATATAAACAACCAATAAACACATACAATACTCTCCGACACTCCCCCACAAAATCCTCCCCTCTGCCCGTGATACAATTACCTTACACAATGGGTTAATGTAATTATCAAAGGCAGAGAAATACAGTTTTTTCCACATTATTCATAACTTTAAAAGTATACATCACACATACATTTTCAGAATCAACACACTCCAAATACAAACATATGTCAAAATCATCCAAATTGGTCCAGTAGTTCAAAAGATAGATCGGAGTCCTTTGTGACCAAATGAAGCATGGCTTTTCTGCCCAAAACCAGTTCCACAGAGTCTATCCTGGAGATAATTGGGAAGTAATCCAATTATCTCTAAGGACAGAGGCAAAACTCCATTGAACACATGGTAGCAAAAGACAATAAAAATACATAAGGTGCCACTGCACAAAACAGGCACATTCAACATATCACCAGATAGCCAAGATCTGAGCGCACCTTATTACTGAATGGCACTCAGATCACACACATACAGTTCAATTGCCATGGAGCCAAAGGCCCCTAGTTATCAAGCCGTCAACCTCAAATACGCTGGAATTCCGCAGCGTATTTGTGGCGAGGCTGATTCGCCTTAGTTATCAAGCCCTGCTGCCCGGCAAAAGTAGAATTTAGTGACGTAAGCTTCGATCCGCCGGGCAAAGTCCGACACAGATCGATTCTTACGTCACTCCAGATGTTCCGCACACAAGTTCGGCACAATCTGACTACTTTTGCTAGTTATTAAATGACTAGCAGGTACGCTCGGCCCTTTTCCGGCCCAGCGTACCTGGTTTTCAATCCACCGCCCTGGAGGCGGCGGATCCCATAGGAATCAATGGGAGTCTGACCATAGCGTTAGTTCATCTTCGCTGCTGCCCGACATCCCATTGATTTTTATGGGAGATGTCTGCACCTAACACCCTAACATGTACCCCGAGTCTAAACACCCCTAATCTGTCCCCCCCCCCTACACCGCCGCAACTAAATACATTTACTACCCCCTAAACCGCCGCTCCCGGAGCTCACCGGCACTCTAATAAACTTATTAACCCCTAAACCACCGCTCCTCTGCCCCCCCTACACCGTCGCCACCTATAATAAATTTATTAACCCCTATCCTGCCCCCCTACACCGTCGCCACCTATAATAAAATTATTAACCCCTAAACCTAAGTCTAACCCTAACACCCCCTAACTTAAATATTAATTAAATACATCTAAATAAATATTATTCTTATTAACTAAATTAATCCTATTTAAAACTAAATACTTACCTATAAAATAAACCATAATATACCTACAATATAACGAATAATTATATTGTAGCTATTTTAGGATTTATTTTTATTTTACAGGCAAATTTCAATTTATTTTAACTAGGTACAATAGCTATTAAATTGTTATTAACTATTTAATAGCTACCTAGTTAAAATAAAAACAAATTTACCTGTAAAATAAATCCTAACCTAAGTTACAATTACACCTAACACTACACTATCATTAACTAAATTATTCCTATTTAAAACTAAATACTTACCTGTAAAATAAACCCTGAGATAGCTACAATGTAATTAATAATTACATTGTAGCTATTTTAGGATTTATATTTATTTTACAGGTAACTTTGTATTTATTTTTTTTTTTTTAATAAATTTTTTATTGAGGTACAACTGAAGTTTAACAGATATAGCCATGAAAAAAAAGAAGATCAAATGATACATAATATAGACAATCGGGCTACTGCAAAGTAACAGTTACATAGTTGTTGAGACGCCAATTGGCGTTTACAAATGTCAGTATTGGTTCAAAATATAAGAAGTATAGATAACATAATAACTTTATTAAATGAACCAGAATTTACGTTTATATATTGTAACCTCATTTTATATTTTATTTATTTATTCCCAGTTATGTAGGACACTTTAGACAAGTGTCCTGACCACTAATCATTCAGTGCAACCCATTTATATTAATGATATCTCAATGTTGGGATCAAATTATATTTGGGTTAGTTATTAACTTACCTCCTTTAAGAAAGAGGAAGAGGTCTATCGAGTCATGTTAGGGCGTATGTAGATAAGAGGGTAATACAGAATGGTCTCCTGTAAATGTGTTAGTGATAAAACAGGGGGGGGGGAGGGTAAGGTTAGGAAGGAAGGGAGAGAGAGAGAGAGAGGGAGAGAGAAGAAGAAAAAAAAAAATAAAAAAAGAAAAAAAATTCCATTTATAGATCTAATATTGTGCTCGTTTATGCGTTTATGGGCGATGTGATACATTCCACTTATTCCAGATTTCTTGGTGTAATTCAAACTTGTTTAGGCTTCTGAATGCAAACTCTTCCATCTTTTGAATGTGATCAATGATTGCAATAATTTTTGAGGATGAGGGGCATGATGTTTGTTTCCAATCTCTGGCAATAGCCAATTTAGTGGCCATAAGGATATATAGTGTAATATTTTTGTCTGCCTCGGACATTTCAGGTAGCTTATGATGCAGGAGACCCACGGAAGGTATTTGGCTCAAGGGGATACCGAGTGAATTAAGGGTGTTAAATGCAAAATCCCAGGCCTCTCTGATTATAGGACAGTCCCACCATATATGGGCCTGTGTGCCTAGGTGTCCACAATTCCGCCAGCACATGGGGGATGCTGTCTTGTAAAATTTATTCAGAGTGATCGGGACAAAGTGCCATCGAGTGGTTATCTTATAATATAGCTCCCACAGAGTTGCGCTGTGTAGGGTTGTCTTTGCTTTAACGATCTCACCCAGCCACATCCCAATCTCACTATCTATTTGGAGTTCTCGTTCCCAGGCCTTATATTGGTTGTGCTTAATAGGTTGTAGAGGCATGATCATGAGATTATAGTGGAAAGAAAGAGAGCCCCTTAATAATTTGCCCAAGTTCCATCTTTGCTCCCATCTAGTAGGGCTTCTAGCAGGTTGTCCCGAGAGTCCCCAGGCTTTAAAAATACTCGCAAGTCTAATGAATTCGAATCTCAATGAAGAAGGTATGGAAAGGATAAGCTTCACTTCATCAAAGGGTATGAGTGCTTCCCCGGTATATAGAGATGCGATGGGCATGTTTGCAGCTTCAGCCCAATCTACCAGATGGGTCTCTGGCATAGAGATCAGAATGTTACGTAGTTTATAGAGGGGCGAAGGGTGAGGGGCAATAGATTCCATATTTTTTCTAGAGTCCCAATGCGTCAAAGTATTCATTATAATAGGGTGCGATATACGGATGGTAGTACGTATATGTACCGGGATCCAGGGAAGGTCGGAGAGTAGAACACTTCCAGGGAGGAAGGACTGCTCAACCCCATACCACCTGGGTTGATCATCTCTCAGACTCCAACTCATAAGATGAGCCAGACGTGCAGCGTCATGGTATATTAATACGCTGGGGTATGCTAGGCCTCCTCTATGGGTAGGCTGTTGGATGGTTGCCGTAGCTATTCTAGGTCTTCCTCCTTTCCAGACATATCTTGAAATTAGGCTCTGTAATTTATTTAGAATCGGTCTCGGAACCGTGAGAGTTATGCATCGAAATAGATATGTAATTTTTGGGAGTAGCGACATTTTGACCGCCGCAATTCGGCCGGTCCACGAAAATTCTCTAAACTCCCAGCTCTCTAGGAGTCTCTTGAATTCCGGCACTCGATCAGCGAAGTTTTTCTTAATTACCACATCGGGGTCCGGTCCTAGGTGAATACCCAGGTGTTTAAGAGAAACATCAGACCAGAGAAAATCAAATTTTCTTTGCAAGAGTTTAAGCTCTGGATTTGGGACATTGATATGGAGTACCTCAGTCTTTGAGTAATTCAGTTTATAATAGCTGCATTTAGAGAAAGTATCTAAGCACTTAAAAACTGCTGGTAGAGATGTGGATGGTGATGTGAGAAGTAAAGTAACATCATCAGCAAATAGCGCTATCTTGTGGAGTGAGTCTCCACAATTGATGCCTTTAATATCAGTGTCTGTTCTGATGAGCTGAGCTAAAGGTTCTATCGCCAGTGCAAACAGCATCGGGGATAGGGGACATCCCTGCCTGGTTCCATTCAAAATATTAAATGAAGCCGACTGGAAACCGACTCCAGTTATTTTTGCTGTAGGGGCTGAGTACAAGACCTTTATCGCTCTGATAAACTGAGGGGGTATGTGGAAAGCTTCTAGTGTGCACCAGAGATAGTCCCACCTGACTCTGTCGAACGCCTTCTCGGCATCCAGTGACAGAGCCAGGAGGGGGATCTTCCGACTCTTAGCCTCATACATTATGCTAAGTAGCCTTCGGGTATTATCTGGGCCTTCTCTATTTGGGATAAATCCCACTTGGTCTGGGTGGATCAAGGTTCCTATGACCTTAGCCAATCTATTGGCAAGAATTTTAGAATAGAGTTTTATATCAGAATTGATTAGAGATATCGGTCTATAATTCTGACAAAGGGTAGGGTCTTTATTTGGCTTTAGTATGGTGATAATGTCTGCTTCTAGAAATTCATCTAGACATAATCCGGTATCCATAAAAGAGTTGAAGGTTCTAAGCAATACTGGTTCTAAGGTTTCGCTAAAAGTTTTGTAAAAGTGACCTGTATACCCGTCTGGGCCTGGGGCTTTGTTACTTTTAAGCTGAGCTATTGCTATCCTCAATTCTTCCAAAGATATCGAGGACCGCAGGATTACCTCCAACTCTTCATTGAGTTTAGGCAGATGAAGTGTTCCTAGTAGAGCGCTTATTTCTGTAAGGGAATATGTCTCAAATGAGGTCTCTTTAGTTCGGCTATATAGCCTGATATAGTATGTTCGAAACAGTTCTCCGATATCTACCGGAGATGTTGCTATTTTGCCCTCCAACAAAATGGTGGATATAGCGCGTTGAGCTTGTCTCATTCTGAGTTTAGATGCCATCATAGTGTTGGCTTTGTTGCTGAGGTAGTAATAGGTTTGTTTAAGTCTGAAAAGGGTTTTTTGTACTTTAGTAGTTTCCAGTTTATTGAGCTCCTCTCTCATAAGTTTGAGCTGTCTCGCGCCTTGCTTCGATGGGTTTGACTTGATCAAAGTAGAAAGACGCCTAAACTCACACGTGAGTTCCGCAAGCGATCTACCTTGGGCTTTTTTGGAAATTGCAGCTTTATTAATTAGGATTCCCCTCATAAAAGCTTTAAGAGAGGCCCAAATAAATTGTATGTTAGTTTGTTGTGTGTCATTCTTCTGAATGAATTCTTGTAGGTTGTTTCTGATTTCTAAAAGTGCGAGGGGGTTTGTTAACAGCCACGCTTCGTATCTCCATTTTTTAGGAGAAATGAAAGGAGAGGGGGAGAAGGATGTAATCACGGGGTCGTGGTCAGACCAAGAGATGACTTCTATTTTAGAAGAGTAAATTTCATTAAGGGTGTGGGCCTCAACAAATATATAGTCTAATCTGGAAAACATCTTGTGAGCGCCAGAATAGAAAGTGTAATCATAGTCTGAGGGATGTTTAGCTCTCCAAACATCATGGAGGCCATATTGTGCGAGTAGGTTCCTGAATGCGCTAGACAAGGAGTTTGTTGCTCTATCTGGGGTCGATCTTACTGTCCCCCGTCTATCTTTTAGGGGGTCCAGAACTAAGTTGAAATCCCCGCCTATTATTAGGGTACCTTGTCTAATTGTGGCAATAAGCTTAAAGATGCGTTTTAGAAAAGGAATTTGTTTGGAGTTCGGGGCATAAAGATTTACCAGGGTGTATTTTAGGTCATTAATTTTACAGATTGAAATAATAAACCTAGCCTCCGGGTCTATTTCAGTATGTATATTTTCAACCAGAAGGGTGTCTTTGAATAGGATGGCGACTCCTCTGGATTTATTGGAGTAGGAAGCCTCTATTTTATTTGAGAAGTTTTTGAAGGAAAATGGGATGCCTGGAGATTTAATCCAATGGGTCTCCTGCAGAAAAACCACACCAGCTTTGAGTTTTTTAATATTGGCGAGTAATAGGCTTCTTTTAGTAGGAGAGTTGAGGCCTTGCACATTATGAGTAAGAACCTTAAGTTCCATATTGGGGGGAGAGAGAAAAAAAAAAAAAAAAAAAAGGAGGGTAATGAGGGGGGGGGGTAAGAGGGGGGGGGTAAGAAGGAAACAGGGGGAAGGAGGGGGTAGGAGTGTATCAAAACTCTGAGACCTAAACACAAAACTTTGTTGATGTTGTGTACATAACTCTATGAAACCGCCCTCAGAATGAGAAATTTTATAATAATGAGGCTAAGGCTTTTATTATTATTGGTCCTGGGTGCACTGAAAGCTGAGAAGGGGAAATAGAATAATAATTATAACTTCAAGGGGGAAATGGGGGGATATTCAGCGGGTAAGCACCGCTATGAGTTAGGGAAATAAAACATTAGATATGATAGCATTCAAAATCATAGAATATAACCATGAGTTAGTGTGATAAAGTAATAGAGTAGAGGTCACCTCCCCCAATAGGGGGGGGGGGAGGGGCAACCAATTTATAACTTCCAACAATCAATATAACTTTCAATATACCTTTAGGCTCAGAGTCAGCCGATCAACAGGGAGCATCTGGCAAGGCTCTAGTTCTAACTATAGTAAACTGAATCAAAACTTAATTAACATTTATCCATACCTCATCTGACGTAAATCTGAAATATAATCAAAAATAAATTACAAACATATGCGTCTATAAGAGATAAAGAGCATAACAAGTAATAGAGTTAAAGTGATCAATCAGGTAATATTGCATTAAAGCATAAGCAGAGATTATACAAATCTTATTCTCTGAATGTATTTGCATGAAGGTTTTACATAGCGTAATGACTGAGTTACGTAGTAAATTTAATATGGAGTTGGTTATATGCACATGGGCTGAGATATTAGAATAATTAGTCAAAAGTTAAAACATAAACAGTCAGGCAAACGTAATGCTAATACAGTACCGGCATCTATCCATCTGGAATGGGTTCTAGTGGCATTTACTTGGGGTTTTAATTAATGGTAGGAGCATCCTGCATATGAATATATATATATCTGTAATAGGAGCAAGTGCAGTTACTATAAGAGGGATATACTTATTACTCAATTATTTAGGTTAAATCATAATAAATGGGTATTTTGGAGCAGTGTGGGTTTGCGGATTAAATCCATTGTATTGTAATGTGGTAGTAGACTACAATAATGGTAATTTAAAAGGGAGACCAAACCATTATGTCCAATTGACTATGGTCTCACCAAAGGGTATCCATCCAAACATGGCCCTTATCAAATAATAGAAAAGTGGTAACTAAGCATACATGCGTCTGGATATGGATAAGGATATTGCATCCATGTGTACAGTTTATATTTAAGTATGACGTTTAGCTAGGTGGTATTTCAATTCAGCAATTAATGATTACTATATAGGTATACAGTTATGACAAACCAAGAAGTAACCCAGGATGGGTAACACCTGAGGTAACAGGGGTAACAAGCATAGGCCACATTTAACTGTAGGTCAGAGCTTATATGACTCCAGTTTTAGCATATCAATATCGACCCCATATCGAGGAGATGTTGAGTATGGGATTACCATGCCAATGGAGGGCTATATATGTATGGAGGTGGCAATATAAACCAGCAAACGATTATCCCTCAGGAATGGAGGGAGTGACTAGTAGCCAGGTACCTATGCAGGCGGATTGTAATCTCCATACCATATAGCATAAAATCTTGGTGATAATGAGTGATTGAACCTGTAAGGAAGAAATAGGGTTAGTTGGAGACTTTATTCTAATAAGAGTCCAGGAAATTGCAGAAATTAAGTGTCTCAAAAGGTCTCTCTTTCCAGTAAACTCTGTAATTAGAGTATCATACATCTGGCAAACAGCAGATGTAAAGACTGTAGAGCATGACTTGTATATGTATAAAGTTTATTTTTCTGATTGGGAAGTATTCCGTCTCTTGGAGGCAGGTGAAGATCTTCTAGGTTTGGGGCTGCAATCTGATGATTCCATTCTCGAAGTAGTGGATTCAGGGTTTGTAGAACCATTAGTAGGATAGTCCCTTTGAACAAAGTTCAGGTCAGGACTAGTTGGGGGTACTGCCTGGGGGTTCTGAAGAAGATGTAGCTTGTTCAAAAGCTCAACTCCTTGTTTCAGGTTGGAAATAGTGAAAGAAAGTCCATCATGTTGAAAAAAGAGACGTACAGGGAAGCCCCATCTATATTTTATAGAGTTCTTTCGTAGGCAGTGAGTAATAGGCTGGAACGATCTTCTCTTTGAGAGCGTATGGGATGATAGGTCCGGGAAGAACTGTAGACCTTTGTAGGGTTCCGGGAGATCTTTTTTTATGAAAGCAGCTTTAAGAATCTTTTCTTTGAAAGTGTAATGGTGCAGTCTCACAACAACATCTCTAGGTTGCGCCTGATTTGAGTTTCTTGGTCGGACAGCTCTATGAGCCCTATCTATTTTTGATTCTGTATCTTGAGGAGTGCCAATTAGTTCTTCAAACAATTGTTCTATGAATTTGGGGAGATCAGCATTAGAAACACTTTCAGGAATACCTTTAAGGCGCACGTTGTTGCGCCTAGATCTGTCCTCCAGGTCTGCCAGTTTTACCTCAAGGTCCGAAATCATTTCTGCCAGTGACTGTGAGTATGCAAGGAGGTTTGAATGGTCTGTTGCCAAATCTTCATGTTTATGCTCTAGAGTGTCAGTTCTGTCCCCTAGTGTGGATATGTCTCTCTTGAGGTCAGCGACTGATGTTCTGATTTCCTGTTTTAGGGAAGAGTAGTGAGAATCCATTTTAGCTGATAAGGAATTGATGAGTTCCTTGAGGGAAGCATTTTCAGAAGTATAGATAGAATCTTTCCCAGAGGGATGTAGTTCTTCCTCTCCTTGGCCAGATGGGGAATCTCTAGAGTCTTCATCTGAGAGGTCTCTCTCGAGTAGGAATTTACTATGAAAATGATCCGCCACAGTTCTCTTTGGGCCTTCAATATGTTTGTTGTTAGTTTTTTTCCTGTTTGAGTGAGACATGTTTTATGAGTCCCTTGTGCTGTGGTTATAGTGAAGCTGTGAGGCTTTCTGTTAGTAGATTGTAAAACTCTGCAGCAGCTCGTTGTACACTTCTCCTCGGGGAGGTTGTCCTCACAGGACGATCACGGAAAAGGCACGTGGGGTATGACCCACTGCCCAATCTGACAGCAGGAAACGGGAGAGGAGAGTGTATTACCAGCCAGATAGGATTTCTTTGTTTTTGTTGTAGTGCATGTGAGTGCGTATATTAATCAAAGAAGCCTCCTTGTCTCAATTTGACAGGTTATCTTCAGGGGAATAGGTGGGTATGCTTGGGTATGCTTAGGTAAAGAACCTCAGCCTTGTACCTGTAGGTTGTCTGTGTATTACATCCAGTGCATTTTTTCTTGGGGTTTGTGAGATATCCTTACTGCAGTGAAGATCAAAAATACACAGCTGTATGCTGAGGAAAACAAGCGATCAGAGACAGATCTGTATCTAAGGCAATCAGTCTATGTACAGTTGAATATTTCTGAGTACAGTCTCAGGGGTACCTATATTAATCAGGATCAATAGCAGTGCATCTCAGATCTTGGAATCTAAATAAAGCTTTTATTGTATACGGTTTGAAATAAGACTCTCCCTGCTGCAAATCCAGTGTCAGATGTCAGTTAATATATCAGTTGCAACTGTTAAGTATAATATCAAAGACTTTCAAGATCTACGATTCAATCAGCTTAGGTGTTTAATATTTTCATACTTAAAGCATACCTCCTGATTGTTGCAGTTAAAATGTAGATATGGTGATGTTTATATTCTGCAGTTTATGCAGCCAGAAACACTTCCTTATTTGCAGCAGTAAATTTATACATAAGGGTGATTTATTCCTGGATGTGGTCAGCACTAATAATCAGTAGAGTCACAATTTCCTTTCTAAGTACAGTAAAAAGCCATAAAGAAAATATAATGAAAATATTCTTCTTCTATCTCCAGCCTAGGATAAGGGGCTTTCAAAGTAGTTTTGAGGAAATATAGTATAGTGATTCCCCAACTCCGGTTAGTCTCCTGTCCAAAATATGAGAAATCTGCTTAATCTACTCACTGCAGTTTTTAGTTCAAATAGACAGTATTCCGGTATGATATACAGGTGTTTTACATAAAGTTATCAGTGTATGGGGGCTTAGATGTGCTTTGCACAATAACGCTGATAATTGAGAAGTGTATCTCTGTTTTCACTTTAGCTTGAATTGTCTGTTTTTCCCCCAGCATGTGATCTGTTGATTAGAGCCAAAACAGTGTAATCCATAATCAAAAGTTCTTACCCTCCCTGACGTTCATCCGGTAGCTTGCAGACCGCTCCAAATAACTCCGTTAGGGATTAGCAGGTCTTGAAGAAGGTCAGGCCTCAAAATGGCGAGTTCGCGCCAAAAAGTAAGTAACGCTAAACTCCGCCACAAGCCCATATGTGTTTAGTCCGGGACCCAGCAAGGAACAGAGGAGAGGTGTCCTCCAGGAATAGAGGTAGAAGCCAAAGGGCAATTAGTGCTTAGGCCTGGAAGTCGCTACTTAGCAATTCTGCATGCAATGTTAGGTTGCTGCTCCGGAGCGGAGCCCCGACCCTCCGGGCAGCAAGGATGTGTGATCAGAAGGTCAGTAGGTGAACAGACCGGAGTCCGGTCTCAGGTGCCAGGCAGATAGTTGTGCAGCAATTCTCCTTAGACAGACCGGTATAGTTTAGCACCGCACACAACAGATAGGTTTCTGATCACTCCGCTCTGCAAATCGTTCAAATGCCTCCAATATGCTTTCCAGAAGTGATGACCAGCAAAAAGAGTCACTATATAGGTTTTAGATATTACTTATATTTGTTTAAAATATAATAGCATGAGAGAGCTCCTCTAATGCACGTCCTTTCAGTTTGACGGTTAACTCCGCCCCAACTTTGTATTTATTTTAGCTAGCTAGAATAGTTATTAAATAGTTATTAACTATTTAATAACTACCTAGCTAAAA
This sequence comes from Bombina bombina, assembly GCF_027579735.1. Taxonomy (NCBI): domain Eukaryota; kingdom Metazoa; phylum Chordata; class Amphibia; order Anura; family Bombinatoridae; genus Bombina; species Bombina bombina. The sequence goes on along the minus strand of NW_026511871.1, from coordinate 3,582,658 downwards.
GAAATACAAAATTACCTGTAAAATAAATCCTAACCTAAGTTACAATTAAACCTAACACTACACTATCATTAAATTAATTAAATAAATTACCTACAAATAACTACAATTAAATACAATTAAATAAACTAACTAAAGTACAAAAAATAAAAAAAACTAAGTTACAAAAAATTAAAAATAAAAAGTTACAAACATTTAAAAAATATTACAACAATTTTAAACTACTTACACCTAATCTAAGCCCCCTAATAAAATAACAAAGCCCCCCAAAATAAAAAAATGACCTAACCTATTTTACATTAAAAAGTTAACAGCTCTATTACCTTACCAGCCCTTAAAAGGGCCTTTTGCGGGGCATGCCCCAAAGAAATCAGCTCTTTTGCCTGTAAAATAAAAATACAACCCCCCCAACATTAAAACCCACCACCCACAAGCCCCTACTCTAACCCAAACCCCCGTTAAATAAACCTAACACTACCCTCCTGAAGATCATCCTACCTTTAGCCGTCTTCAGCCAGCCGACCACCGATGGAACAGAAGAGGACATCCACAGATTGAGCTCGCATTCTATTGGCTGATCGGAACAGCCAATAGAATGCAAGCTCAATCTGATTGGCTGATTGGATCAGCCAATCGGATTGAACTTCAATCTGATTGGCTGATTCAATCAGCCAATCAGATTTTTCCTACCTTAATTCCGATTGGCTGATAGAATCCTATCAGCCAATCAGAATTCGAGGGACGCCATCTTGGATGACGTCACTTAAAGGAACCTTCATTCGTCGTCTAGTTGTCGGTGGAAGAAGATGGCTCTGCGTCGGTTCGTCTGAAGATGGCTCCGCTCCACTCTGGATGGATGAAGATTGAAGACGCTGCCTGGATGATGACTTCAATCGGATGGAAGACTTCTTCAGCGCCCCTTGGATGATGACTTCCGTCGCTGCGGATGTCATCTTCTGTTCCATCGGTGGTCGGCTGGCTGAAGACGGCTAAAGGTAGGATGATCTTCAGGAGGGTAGTGTTAGGTTTATTTAACGGGGGTTTGGGTTAAAGTAGGGGCTTGTGGGTGGTGGGGTTTTAATGTTGGGGGGGTTGTATTTTTATTTTACAGGCAAAAGAGCTGATTTCTTTGGGGCATGCCCCGCAAAAGGCCCTTTTATGGGCTGGTAAGGTAATAGAGCTGTTAACTTTTTAATGTAGAATAGGGTAGGGCATTTTTTTATTTTGGGGGGCTTTGTTATTTTATTAGGGGGCTTAGATTAGGTGTAAGTAGTTTAAAATTGTTGTAATATTTTTGAAATGTTTGTAACTTTTTATTTTTTATTTTTTGTAACTTAGTTTTTTTTATTTTTTGTACTTTAGTTAGTTTATTTAATTGTATTTAATTGTAGTTATTTGTAGGTAATTTATTTAATTAATTTAATGATAGTGTAGTGTTAGGTTTAATTGTAACTTAGGTTAGGATTTATTTTACAGGTAATTTTGTATTTATTTTAGCTAGGTAGTTATTAAATAGTTAATAACTATTTAATAACTATTCTAACTAGCTAAAATAAATACAAAGTTACCTGTAAAATAAATATAAATCCTAAAATAGCTACAATGTAATTATTAATTACATTGAAGCTATCGTAGGGTTTATTTTACAGGTAAGTATTTAGTTTTAAATAGGAATAATTTAGTTAATGATAGTGTAGTGTTAGGTGTAATTGTAACTTAGGTTAGGATTTATTTTACAGGTAAATTTGTCTTTATTTTAACTAGGTAGCTATTAAATAGTTAATAACTATTTAATAGCTATTGTACCTAGTTAAAATAAATTGAAATTTGCCTGTAAAATAAAAATAAATCCTAAGATAGCTACAATATAATTATTATTTATATTGTAGCTATATTAGGGTTCATTTTAAAGGTAAGTATTTAGTTTTAAATAGGATTAATTTAGTTAATAAGAGTTATAATATTTAGATGTATTTAATTAATATTTAAGTTAGGGGGGTTTTAGGGTTAGGGTTAGACTTAGGTTTAGCGGTTAATAATTTTATTATAGTGGCGACGGTGTAGGGGGGGCAGGATAGGGGTTAATAAATTTATTATAGGTGGCGACGGTGTAGGGGGGGCAGATAAGGGGTTAATAAATTTAATATAGGTGGCGGCGGGGTCCGGGAGCAGCAGTTTAGGGGTTAAACAATTTATTTTGTTACGGCGGGGTCCGGGATCATCAGGATAGGGGTTAAAAAATTTATTATAGGTGGTGGCGGTATAGGGGGAGCAGGATAGGGGTTACTAGGTATAATGTAAGTGGCGGTGGGCTCCGGGAGCGGCGGTTTAGGGGTTAATACATTTATTATAGTTGCAGCGGGGTCTGGGAGTGGCGGTTTAGGGGTTAATAACTTTATTTAGTTGCGGGGGGCTCCAGGGGCGCCGGTATAGGGGGTAGAACAGTGTAGTTTAGTGTGGGTGCTTAGTGATAGCTTATCAATAAAGCTGTAGAAAGCCGAAGAGCAGCGAGATCGGATGAGTGATAACTATCATAGTCCGCTGCTCATCGCCCCGTACTTGGTGCGCGGCTTTTTGACAGCTTTTTTGATAACTTTGGCGAGATTTTTCAGGTCCGCGGTGGCGATGGTAGGCGAGCTTAGGTGGGCGTATTGGGCCGGCGAAGGCAGGTAAGTAGACACGTTGATAACTAGAGGCCAAATTCTTTCACACAGTCTTTCGTTATACGAATGGGCTCCATGGTATAGCTTAGACATGTGCGTTTCGATTCGGAACAAATCGAAATTCGGACAAATTTGTTAAATTCTGAGATTTGAATTGATTCGAATTTCCGAATTACGGTAGTACCGAATCTACCGAATAAATCCGAATTAGTTCGGATTTATTCATTACAGTCGGATGGCCATGGATTACACTAGTATTGTACAGTATATTAGGTTATATCACTCTGCTATGGGTTACACCTAATATACAGTACATAATACTAGTCTAATACACAGCACATCCCACCTAACACATACCAAAATTCTGAATTTCCAAATCAAACCGAACCGAATCCAGACGAATTTATTCGAATCCGAATGAATCCGAAACGAATCCGAAACAAATTTATTCAAATTTTTCCGAATTTGAATCAATCCGAACCGAAATTCGAAAACATCCGAATCGATCCGAACCAAATTTTTCGGCCATGCACAAGTCTAGTATAGCTATCTGGGGTATCACTGTTCAAATAGGGCAAGCACCAAACGACCCGGCCTTCGTTTCCCTGCAGGGGAAAATCAAGTGTTTCAACATGGGGCCATAGTCTAAAGGCAGCAGGCGGGCAACCAGGCTCCTCCAATGCACAGTGGCGAGATTGGTCTTGTCACATAAGCTATAATGTGCAGGTGTGTGTGTAAGCTATAAAGTGCATGTGTGTCTGTGTAAGCTGTAATGTGCATGTGTGTGTATCTAAGTTATAATGTGCATGTGTGTCTATGTAAGCTATAATGTGCAGGTGTGTCTGTGTAAGCTATAATGTGCATGTGTGTGTAAGCTATAATGTGCATGTGTGTGTAAGCTATAATGTGCAGGTGTGTGTGTAAGCTGTAATGTGCATGTGTGTGTGTAAGCTATAATGTGCATGTGTGTCTGTGTAAGCTATAATGTGCAGGTGTATATCTAAGCTATAAAGTGCATGTGTGTCTATGTAAGCTATAATGTGCAGGTGTGTTTGTAAGCTATAAAGTGCATGTGTGTCTGTGTAAGCTATAATGTGCATGTGTGTGTATCTAAGTTATAATGTGCATCTGTGTCTATGTAAGCTATAATGTGCATGTGTGTCTGTGTAAGCTATAATGTGCATGTGTGTGTATCTAAGTTATAATGTGCATGTGTGTCTATGTAAGCTATAATGTGCATGTGTGTCTATGTAAGCTATAATGTGCATGTGTGTCTGTGTAAGCTATAATGTGCATGTGTGTGTATCTAAGTTATAATGTGCATGTGTGTCTATGTAAGCTATAATGTGCATGTGTGTCTGTGTAAGCTATAATGTACATGTGTGTCTGTGTAAGCTATAATGTGCATGTGTGTGTAAGCTATAATGTGCAGGTGTGTGTAAGCTATAATGTGCATGTGTGTGTGTAAGCTATAATGTGCATGTGTGTCTGTGTAAGCTATAATGTGCAGGTGTATATCTAAGCTATAAAGTGCATGTGTGTCTATGTAAGCTATAATGTGCAGGTGTGTTTGTAAGCTATAAAGTGCATGTGTGTCTGTGTAAGCTATAACGTGCATGTGTGTGTATCTAAGTTATAACGTGCATGTGTGTCTGTAAGCTATAATGTGCATGTGTGTCTGTGTAAGCTATAATGTGCATGTGTGTGTGTGTAAGCTATAACGTGCATGTGTGTGTATCTAAGTTATAACGTGCATGTGTGTCTGTAAGCTATAATGTGCATGTGTGTCTGTGTAAGCTATAATGTGCATGTGTGTGTAAGATATAATGTGCATGTGTGTGTAAGCTATAATGTGCAGGTGTGTGTGTAAGCTATAATGTGCATGTGTGTCTGTGTAAGCTATAAAGTGCAGGTGTGTGTGTAAGCTATAATGTGCATGTGTGTCTGTGTAAGCTATAATGTGCAGGTGTATATCTAAGTATAAAGTGCATGTGTGTCTATGTAAGCTATAATGTGCAGGTGTGTGTGTAAGCTATAAAGTGCATGTGTGTCTGTGTAAGCTATAATGTGCATGTGTGTATATGTAAGCTATAATTTGCAGGTGTGTGTGTGTGTGTGTGTGTATCTATAGCTTACACAGACACACATGCACATTATAGCTTACACAGACACACATGCACTTTATAGCTTACACACACCTGCACATTATAGCTTACACACACGCTTGCACATTATAGCTTACATAGACACACATGCACTTTATAGCTTAGATATACACCTGCACATTATAGCTCACATAGACACACATGCACATTATAGCTTACACAGACACACATGCACGTTATAACTTAAAGTGTATGTGTGTAAGCTATAATGTGCATGTGTGTGTATCGTAGCTATAAAGTACATGTGTGTCTGTGTAAGCTATAATGTGCATGTGTGTCTCTGTAAGCTATAATGTGCAGGTGTATATCTAAGCTATAATGTGCATGTGTGTCTATGTAAGCTATAATGTGCAGGTGTGTGTAAGCTATAATGTGCAGGTGTGTGTGTAAGCTGTAATGTGCATGTGTGTCTATGTAAGCTATAATGTGAATGTGTGTCTGTGTAAGCTATAATGTGCATGTGTGTCTATGTAAGCTATAATGTGAATGTGTGTCTGTGTAAGCTATAATGTGCATGTGTGTCTGTGTAAGCTATAATGTGCATGTGTGTGTAAGCTATAATGTGCATGTGTGTGTGTAAGCTATAATGTGCATGTGTAAGCTATAATGTGCATGTGTGTCTATGTAAGCTATAATGTGCATGTGTGTAAGCTATAATGTGCATGTGTGTGTGTGTAAGCTATAAAGTGCAGGTGTGTGTATAAGCTATAATGTGCATGTGTGTCTGTGTAAGCTATAATGTGCAGGTGTATATCAAAGCTATAAAGTGCATGTGTGTCTATGTAAGCTATAATGTGCACTTGTGTGTGTAAGCTATAAAGTGCATGTGTGTGTGTGTGTAAGCTATAATGTGCATGTGTGTGTAAGCTATAATGTGCATGTATGTGTAAGCTATAATGTGCATGTGTGTCTATGTAAGCTATAATGTACATGTGTGTGTAAGCTATAAAGTGCATGTGTGTCTATGTAAGCTATAGTGTGCATGTGTGTCTGTGTAAGCTATAAAGTGCAGGTGTGTGTGTGTAAGCTATAATGTGCATGTGTGTCTGTGAAAGCTATAATGTGCAGGTGTATATCTAAGTATAAAGTGCATGTGTGTCTATGTAAGCTATAATGTGCATGTGTGTGTGTAAGCTATAATGTGCAGGTGTGTGTAAGCTATAATATGCATGTGTGTCTGTGTACGCTATAATGTGCAGGTGTGTGTGTATGCTATCAAGTGCATGTGTGTCTGTGTAAGCTATATTGTGCGTGTGTGTATCTATAGCTTACACAGACACACATGCACGTTACAACTTAAAGTGTATGTGTGTAAGCTATAACGTGCATGTGTGTGTATCTTAGCTATAAAGTACATGTGTGTCTATGTAAGCTATAATGTGCAGGTGTGAGTGTAAGCTATAAAGTACATGTGTGTCTATGTAAGCTATAATGTGCAGGTGTATATCTAAGCTATAATGTGCAGGTGTATATCTAAGCTATACTGTGCAGGTGTATATCTAAGCTATAAAGTGCCTGTGTGTCTATGTAAGCTATACTGTGCAGGTGTGAGTGTAAGCTATAAAGTGCAGGTGTGTCTATGTAAGCTATAATGTGCAGGTGTATATCTAAGCTATAATATGCATGTGTGTCTGTGTACGCTATAATGTGCAGGTGTGTGTGTATGCTATCAAGTGCATGTGTGTCTGTGTAAGCTATATTGTGCGTGTGTGTATCTATAGCTTACACAGACACACATGCACGTTACAACTTAAAGTGTATGTGTGTAAGCTATAACGTGCATGTGTGTGTATCTTAGCTATAAAGTACATGTGTGTCTATGTAAGCTATAATGTGCAGGTGTGAGTGTAAGCTATAAAGTACATGTGTGTCTATGTAAGCTATAATGTGCAGGTGTATATGTAAGCTATAATGTGCAGGTGTATATCTAAGCTATACTGTGCAGGTGTATATCTAAGCTATAAAGTGCCTGTGTGTCTATGTAAGCTATACTGTGCAGGTGTGAGTGTAAGCTATAAAGTGCAGGTGTGTCTATGTAAGCTATAATGTGCAGGTGTGTGTGTAAGCTATAATGTGCATGTGTGTCTATGTAGGCTATAATGTACATGTGTGTGTAAGCTATAATGTGCATGTGTGTCTATGTAAGCTATAATGTGCAGGTGTATATCTAAGCTATAAAGTGCATGTGTGTCTATGTAAGCTATAATGTGCAGGTGTGTGTGTATCTATAGCTTACACACAGACACACATACATGTTATAACTGAGACACACACACATGCACATTATAGCTTACACAGACACACATGCACATTATAGCTTACACACACACCTGCACATTATAGCTTACACACACATGCACATTATAGCTTACATAGACACATGCACATTATAGCTTACACACACACACCTGCACATTATAGCTTACACACACATGCACATTATAGCTTACACACACACCTGCACATTATAGCTTACACACACATGCACATTATAGCTTACATAGACACATGCACATTATAGCTTACACACACACACCTGCACATTATAGCTTACACAGACACACATGCACTTTATAGCTTACACAGACACACATGCACTTTATAGCTTACACAGACACACATGCACGTTATAACTTAAAGTGCGTGTGTGTGTATCTTAGCTATAAAGTACATGTGTGTCTGTAAGCTATAACGTGCATGTGATTCTGTGTAAGCTATAATGTGCAGATGTATAGCTAAGCAATAATGTGCAGGTGTATATCTAAGCTATAAAGTGCATGTGTGTCTATGTAAGCTATAATGTGCAGGTGTGTGTAAGCTATAATGTGCAGGTGTGTGTGTAAGCTATAATGTGCATGTGTGTCTATGTAAGCTATAATGTGCAGGTGTGTAAGCTATAAAGTGCATGGGTGTCTATGTAAGCTATAATGTGCAGGTGTGTGTGTAAGCTGTAATGTGCATGTGTGTCTATGTAAGCTATAATGTGCATGTGTGTCTGTGTAATATAGCTTACACACACACACCTGCAAAGTATAGCTTAAACAGACACACATGCACTTTATAGCTTACACAGACACACATTCGGAAGACCCCGCACGCCCAACGAGCAAAAAATCGTCCAAATAGTGGGCCAGACCATCAAAACCAGCAACTGCCACGATGGACCTGTGCAAGAAGCTACTGAAAGCTTCAAAATAGGCTCAGGAAATGGAGCAACCCATAGGCAAGCACTTATCCACATAATACTTGTCCTCAAACCAACACCCCATAAGCTGAAAGGAGGAGGGGTGAATTGGAAGGAGCTGAAATGCGGATTCCACATCCAGTTTCGCCAAACAGGCCCCAACCTCAGCCCTACGGACCAGCGCAAGCACGTCTTCGAAGGACTGGTAATGAACCGAGCTAAGCTCGGGGGAGATAGCATCATTGACCGAACGACCTTTTGGAAAGGATAGATGCTGAATGAGCCAAAACTTACCCGGCTCTTTCTTTGGGATGACGCCCAAAGGAGAGACAACCAACCCCGGAATCGGAATCTCTCCAAACGGGCCGGCCATGCGACCCAACCCTATCTCCTTTTCCAGTTTCTCCCTAACTACATTGGGAAATTGATATGCGGACTTCAGGTTCCTATGGACCGAGGAACCAACCACCGCGTAACCGACGGGGATAATAAATCCCCATCGGAGACCGTCACAAAGTAAATCGGTGGCCCCTTTATCTGGATAAAGAAGCAGCCATTTCTCAATTATGGCTACCCTCAGTGGGGTGGCCGCCCTTTCCAGAAGTGAAAGGCTTGGGAGCGAGACCCAGCCGCTCCTGGGACCAGCCTGCATCCTGGGACCTGGTACACTCGGAACCCGAGTGGCCGCCCCCGCAGTGCTTACAGGCATGATGGAAAGCGCATGCTGTTCCCCTAGTGCAGAGCTTATCCTGGAATCACCAGCATACGCCTGTAGGCCGCCGTCGAGAACGCTGGGAGTTACGAGTGCCCGAGAGGCCAGCCGGAGCCTGTCCAGGTACAACCTGCTTTTCAGGTCCCAATTGCGCCCACAGCCGAGAATCTATATCCCCAAAAGAAAGGAGAGGGTTACCAATCATCTTCCTGCGGAACGCGACGTCATAGTCCCGCCACGCTCCTTCTTTGTACCGCTCATAAACGGTTTCGATAGAATCCTGATATTTCAGGATATTCAAAGCCTGATCGGGGAATTTAGTTATATAAAACGACGCATACACCCGAAAACATTAGCGCCACTCATCATACGTATCGGGCCTTTTAAACTTCTTGGGGCCCGTACCATCCTCTGCCATTTCTTTCTGACGGTAGGCCTCAGCCGAAAGTTCAAACATGTTAGCATATTTCCCATCTTGAATCCGATGAACCGTTTTAGATTTAAGATGTTCGTGCAGGCTAAATGCAGGCCACGTGTCCGTGTCACCATACATAGAGGCCTTCCGTCTATTGGTCGCCTCAGGGCTAGCAACTCCCGATGGCGCGGGAGGTGTCGGCAAAGGAACACGGGGCTCCACGCGGGATGAACCAGGGGGGGAGGGGCAACCCATGGCCTTCCTTTCCTTAACTAGCCATTTAACCATTCTATACATCCTTTTCTGCCCCTTAGCTTCCAACCCCAGTGATCTATCGCTCTCAGACCCCGAGTTATCAGATGAGGAACTAAAACCCCTATGCCCAGAAGACAAAATGGGCGCTCCCAGGGGACGCTGCACCGGCAAAGGATCCGAGGAAGACGAAGGTTGCTCCCGGCTCCGCTCCTCACCACAACCACCAGGACTGCATTAGCACTGAAACGCTCTGTGGCTACATGATAGTCTGAAAAGAGAAATGCGAGAGAGGAGTACCACGGGGAGAGGTCAAAGGCCCATCATCAAAGGCAACAATCCCCCCTGGGCTAATATTCCTATGCACTACGTCACTCAAATGCATCACATTATCAGACACACTTCTCACATGCTCTTCCAAAACTGCCTCAACAAACTGGACCTGTTTGTCTAGGCCCTGTTCTGTATTTTGTGAAACCCCTTGAACAGCTCTATGCATTGTGTGCGACAGGCAGTGAACAGCTCTATGCATTGTGTGTGACAGGCAGCTCTATGCATTGTGTGTGACAGGCAGGGAACAGCTCTATACATTGTGTGTGACAGGCAGCTCTATGCATTGTGTGTGATAGGCAGGGAACAGCTCTATGCATTGTGTGTGACAGGCAGGGAACAGCTCTATGCATTGTGTGTGACAGACAGGGAACAGCTCTATACATTGTGTGTGACAGGCAGGGAACAGCTCTATGCATTGTGTGTGACAGGCAGGGAACAGCTCTATACATTGTGTGTGACAGGCAGGGAACAGCTCTATGTATTGTGTGTGACAGGCAGGGAACAGCTCTATGCATTGTGTGTGACAGGCAGGGAACAGCTCTATACATTGTGTGACAGACAGGGAACAGCTCTATGCATTGTGTGTGACAGGCAGGGAACAGCTCTATACATTGTGTGTGACAGGCAGGGAACAGCTCTATGCATTGTGTGACAGGCAGGGGACAGCTCTATGCATTGTTTGTGACAGGCAGGGAACAGCTCTATGCATTGTGTGACAGGCAGGGAACAGCTCTATGCATTGTGTGTGACAGGCAGGAAACAGCTCTATGCATTGTGTGACAGGCAGGGAACAGCTCTATGCATTGTGTGTGACAGGCAGGGAACAGCTCTATGCATTGTGTGTGACAGGCAGGGAACAGCTGTATGCATTGTGTGTGACAGGCAGGGAACAGCTCTATGCATTGTGTGTGACAGGCAGGGAACAGCTCTATGCATTGTGTGTGACAGGCAGGGAACAGCTCTATGCATTGTGTGTGACAGATAGGGAACAGCTCTATGCATTGTGTGTGACAGGCAGGGAACAGCTCTATGCATTGTGTGTGACAGGCAGGGAACAGCTGTATGCATTGTGTGTGACAGGCAGGGAACAGCTCTATACATTGTGTGTGACAGATAGGGAACAGCTCTATGCATTGTGTGTGACAGGCAGGGAACAGCTCTATGCATTGTGTGTGACAGGCAGGGAACAGCTCTATGCATTGTGTGACAGGCAGGGGACAGCTCTATGCATTGTTTGTGACAGGCAGGGAACAGCTCTATGCAATGTGTGTGACAGGCAGGGAACAACTCTATGCATTGTGTGTGACAGGCAGGGGACAGCTCTATGCATTGTGTGTGACAGGCAGGGAACAGCTCTATGCATTGTGTGTGACAGGCAGGGAACAGCTCTATGCATTGTGTGACAGGCAGGGAACAGCTCTATGCATTGTGTGTGACAGGCAGGGAACAGCTCTATGCATTGCGTGTGACAGGCAGGGAACAGTTCTATACATTGTGTGTGACAGGCAGGGAACAGCTCTATGCATTGTGTGTGACAGGCAGGGACAGCTCTATGCATTGTGTGTGACAGGCAGGGAACAGCTCTATGCATTTTGTGTGACAGGCAGGGAACAGCTGTATGCATTGTGTGTGACAGACAGGGAACAGCTCTATGCATTGTGTGTGACAGGCAGGGAACAGCTCTATACATTGTGTGTGACAGGCAGGGAACAGCTCTATGCATTGTGTGACAGGCAGGGAACAGCTCTATGCATTGTGTGTGACAGGCAGGGAACAGCTCTATGCATTGTGTGACAGGCAGGGAACAGCTCTATGCATTGTGTGACAGGCAGGGAACAGCTCTATACATTTTGTGTGACAGGCAGGGAACAGCTCTATGCATTGTGTGTGACAGGCAGGGAACAGCTCTATACATTGTGTGTGACAGGCAGGGAACAGCTCTATACATTTTGTGTGACAGGCAGGGAACAGCTCTATGCATTGTGTGTGACAGGCAGGGAACAGCTCTATGCATTGTGTGTGACAGGCAGGGAACAGCTCTATACATTGTGTGTGACAGGCAGGGAACAGCTCTATGCATTGTGTGTGACAAGCAGGGAACAGCTCTATGCATTGTGTGTGACAGGCAGGGAACAGCTCTATGCATTGTGTGTGACAGGCAGGGAACAGCTCTATGCATTGTGTGTGACAGGCAGGGACCACTCTATGCATTGTGTGTGACAGGCAGGGAACAGCTCTATGCATTGTGTGTGACAGGAAGGGAACAGCTTTATGCATTGTGTGTGACAGGCAGGGAACAGCTCTATACATTGTGTGACAGACAGGGAACAGCTCTATGCATTGTGTGACAGACAGGGAACAGCTCTATGCATTGTGTGTGACAGGCAGGGAACAGCTCTATGCATTGTGTGTGACAGGCAGGGAACAGCTCTATGCATTGTGTGTGACAGGCAGGGAACAGCTCTATGCATTGTGTGTGACAGCAGGGAACAGCTCTATACATTGTGTGACAGGCAGGAACAGCTCTATGCATTGTGTGACAGGCAGGGAACAGCTCTATGCATTGTGTGTGACAGGCAGGGGAACAGCTCTATGCATTGTGTGTGACAGGCAGGGAACAGCTCTATGCATTGTGTGTGACAGGCAGGGAACAGCTCTATGCATTGTGTGTGACAGGCAGGGAACAGCTCTATGCATTGTGTGTGACAGGCAGGGAACAGCTCTATGCATTGTGTTGACAGGCAGGGAACAGCTCTATGCATTGTGTGTGACAGGCAGGGAACAGCTCTATACATTGTGTGTGACAGGCAGGGAACAGCTCTATACATTGTGTGTGACAGGCAGGGAACAGCTCTATGCATTGTGTGTGACAGGCAGGGAACAGCTCTATGCATTGTGTGTGACAGGCAGGGAACAGCTCTATGCATTGTGTGACAGTGAGGGGAACAGCTCTATGCATTGTGTGTGACAGGCAGGGAACAGCTCTATGCATTGTGTGTGACAGGCAGGGAACAGCTCTATGCATTGTGTGTGACAGGCAGGGAACAGCTCTATGCATTGTGTGTGACAGGCAGGGAACAGCTCTATGCATTGTGTGTGACAGGCAGGGAACAGCTCTATGCATTGTGTGTGACAGGCAGGGAACAGCTCTATGCATTGTGTGTGACAGGCAGGGAACAGCTCTATGCATTGTGTGTGACAGAAAGGGAACAGCTCTATGCATTGTGTGTGACAGGCAGGGAACAGCTCTATGCATTGTGTGTGACAGGCAGGGAACAGCTCTATGCATTGTGTGTGACAGGCAGGGAACAGCTCTATGCATTGTGTGTGACAGGCAGGGAACAGCTCTATGCATTGTGTGTGACAGGCAGGGAACAGCTCTATGCATTGTGTGTGACAGGCAGGGAACAGCTCTATGCATTGTGTGTGACAGGCAGGGAACAGCTCTATGCATTGTGTGTGACAGGCAGGGAACAGCTCTATGCATTGTGTGTGACAGGCAGGGAACAGCTCTATGCATTGTGTGTGACAGGCAGGGAACAGCTCTATGCATTGTGTGTGACAGGCAGGGAACAGCTCTATGTATTGTGTGACAGATAGGGAACAGCTCTATGCATTGTGTGTGACAGGCAGGTGTTACGGTTACCCTTAGTCTCGCTGAGAGATGGACCGCTTAGTAGCCTGGATTCCTATTGCTGAAGAGGGGAGAAACTGCTTTCCATAGTATTCTATATGGTCTCGCAAACTGTTGAATAATCCCCCTTAGCTGTAGTACAGCTAGGATACCCTTCTGCCCACAAAAACGAGTCAACGCTGCGATTGAGGGACAACCAAGAACTGAGGACTGGGATTGCCCCAGCCTGCTTTTTATTTAGGTTACATGCACACAGGGCACTCCCAGGGGGGGAAGCATAAAATCCCCCATCACACATTTAGACAAAGCCCCTTGGACAGGCCACCGCAGATAACAAGTACACACAAGAAAACCAATTGAGTCCTTCATATCACCTAGCAGGTGAATGCCTTATCACAAACTTAATTACAGTACACAATATGCTAGGAAACCTGCCTCAGAAAATAGTTTTCTCAAAACTGAACAGAGTTAACCCTTTATGAAATGATACTTGTTACAGTTTTCTTGGAGCCCTTCTTAGGCGCTGGCTTGGCTGGTTCAGGCATTGCTGCTGGGAAATAAGTTTCTTCACAACAAAATAACTAATGCTTCTGTAACAGTGCTCCCTTTCTGTGGAACACTCTGGCAGACCGGTCTGACCCCCTTTTCGGGGCAGACTAAGGCTGTCCAGACCGCTGGTTATGCGGGGCTGAGGTCGGTTTGTCTGGACAACCCGTTCGGCGTTGCCATTCTGTTTCCCAGGTCTGTAAGTAATGGTGAAATTGAAGGGTTGCACACGATAAACTCCAACGTAAATAGCCTGCCATTATCTCCAGAGACCCGGTTCAGCCACACCAACGGGTTATGGTCGGTGACCCTACAGAGTGAACTCCTGCCCATATAAATAGGGAGTCAATTTCTTTAATGCCCACACCAAAGCCAAAC